>NC_081193.1:36163778-36438778 GCF_902713425.1 Acipenser ruthenus
TTAAAAATACAAGATAGCATTTTTATCTTGAAAATCACTAGCTCTCAGTTCAAACAAATTGCATTCAATGTGCCTTGCTTTGTTAAAAAAAAACAAAAAAACAAGCACTATAGAAGTTTGTTGAGCTTTGTGCTGGCAAAATAATAAAACACAAACAGCGAGAGATAACATTACATTGTTTAGGCTTTTGACTGAAACAACTCCCTTTCCGTGTGTGTTACTTTTTTCAGTCCCTTGCATATCATATCACCTGTCTGAGCAGGCTTTACTTCCTGGTCTGCAGCAGGAGTGACTATTGAAGAGACATTTGTACACTTTGTTTGACCAGCTTCTTAGTCGGACACTGCACTACCCACCAAGCTACTGTAAATATTTTAGCCAAAGACTTAAAAACAGTAACTAAAAACTTTAAACTATTTACTCACCACTAACTGTTTCCATTCACCAGCAGTTTTTATAATGGTGGCAGCAGTGTCTTGTAAAGGAATTGGTGTACTGAGAAAAAAGTTTACCACCTTCCCTGCCTAGCTTAGGCAACAAGAAGAGAGAAATGAAACGTGCTTGCTTGAGAAGAAATGTCACAGAAGTGGCCCATATGAAATCATCAATTCAGTCCTCTGGGAGGGTTATGAGCTGATGCAATATGGCATAAGGGTGGTGCCTTTTTAGAAAGTAATGATTCAATTGCTCAGCATGCTTTACTTAATCTAACTGAATTGCAAATGTCTCGGGCCATAGCAGCTTCCAGGGCTATGCTTCTTGTTTTCCTGTTGCCATGTTTGCACGCACCACACTTTAAATAAGTAATAATTCAGCTAGGAGGACCCTCCTATGGGTCAATAAGCATAAATCAACTAGAAATGACAGAATAAGACTTTATACCACAGGGTTGGCATTTGTTTGCTATTTCTTAAAAAAAATAATCGAATCAATGCTCCCTTTGTAAAAAAGTGTAACCCGATATAATATAGGCAACAGTTATTATCTGAATGAGTCAGTCACATTTTTTTTTTTAGGTCACCATGTCTACAAAGTCAACAAAACCTGAATACTGTACAGTATTTCTGTATTGTTGCATTTACAATGCTCTCTACAATGAGGGAAGCTTCTTTTATTTTGAGAGCTCGACGCTGGCTTGAGAACTCAATCATCATTAACCACCCTCCCCCGCTTCCCCCCTGTTCTGTGTCTAACATGCTTGTGAGGACAACACTGTTGGGATTCGATATCTGGATCACAACCAGAAGTGCCTTGGCTTCAAGCAACCAACAGGAAATGTGAGGGCCTACTCACAGAAACACAAGCCCTGTGCAAAGATCAAGCTATAAAATTGGCAATAATCTCAAAAATCCAAACACTTCCATACTTTTTTCTATTTCCACTAGGAGAGTTGTTTTAAAATAAACAAAATAAAACAAAACAAAACAGTAAACAAGCACACAGTACCCTATGTGGGATATGGTCATGTTACTAAATGGCTCCAATGTTCTCCTTGCCCACAGAGCAACCAACACCCTACACAAGCGTGTGATCCAGTTATAGGGTTAAGGAAAGTTGTTTGGCATGGCTCCAAATGGGCATGCAAATTCTGCGGCTTTCTTATACAGTTGGTTTGTTTGTGTGGTGACATGTGAAACATGCCTCAACTTTCCCTGAAGTGCTGATAAATGTTTTGTACATTCTCAGAAAAAGGTAAGAGTAACCTTGTGATCAGTACAGTATACAGATAGTGGTTATTTTGTTTTGTTTGTTGCAACAAAACAAATTAACACCCTTTTCTATTTTTTAAAATTTAGAAGTCCCCAATTAATTTTACCCCGTTTTTGTCCCAATTTGGAATATCCAACTGTATTTAGGCTCAGCTCACCACTACCACCCCTGCGCTGACTCGGGAGCGGCAAAGACGAACACACGCTGTCCTCCGAAGCGTGTGCCGTCAGCCGACCGCTTCTTTTCACTCTGCAGACCCACCATGCAGCCAGCCCAGAGCTACAGTGTCGGAGGACAACGCAGCTCTGTGCAGCTTACAGGCAAGCCTGCAGGCGCCCGACCAGTCTACAGGGGTCGCTGGTGCGCGGTGAGCCGAGGACACCCTGGCCGACCTAAGCCCCCCCCACTGGTTGGCGCTCGGCCATCCAGTGGGAGCTCCCATCCACAGTCGGCAGTGGACTCGAATCGGCGACGTCCAGGCTATAGGATTTACTGTATTAACCTGTAATCTAGTTACAAGATTAAGACTATGCTATACTGTTGTAAACTGTCCCTAAATTAATACAAATTGGATTACATCAATATATTTTATATATTGTCTTGATTTTCCTAATCCATTCAAAATTTCTGACAGATCTCTCCAAAATACAGCAGCATCCTTTGCTTTTCTAAATACACAAAAACGTCTGTGTAAACATTTTGGGGATTCATAATCTGATAAGACCACCATCTGCTCTTTTTGTGAGAGAATGCAGCCAAAAATTTAATTAACCTGCTGTCTTGCAAAATTAAGTGGCCTTTGATTATAATTAATAATCTATCTGGAGCAAACAGTATGGAAAGTTGAGGAAGTACAGCCAAAACAAATCAAAGCATTAGTGTTTGCACTTCTGATACGGCAAACTCAGTTGTCACTGCAGAAATATGTTTATTGCCACAGAGGACGATTGGGTACACCGCATTTTACCCGCATCCGCCTGGAAAAAAAATGACATAAAAAGAAACCCAGATGTTTTTTACAATATTTCATCACCACCCCTCTTCCCATTAGAGAGGTGTTTGCTATGAACAGCCAGCTTCCAAAAACTGATTTAGTTTCTTGTTTTAAAAAAAAAGAAAATAACCATCATGCATATTTCTGTCTGATCGTAAAAAAAAACAGCATATCTCTCTATCAAAGTACACAGTATTGCAATATACATAATGCTTTACACATTTGACTTTGTCTGTAAATCAGATCTGTCATTATTGAAAGCTGCCTGGAGACATATCTTTGAAAATACAAATCCCTTCATTCAAACTACATGTAAAATTAATTGGCCACTGTTCACCATCATCCACAACGTGTCAGACAGATATTCAGTACTGAAATACCATAGAATAATCATTCAGAGGAGAAAGACAATTACTTTCAGTGTCTCTTGGATCTTGATGGAACAGAAAATAAAGAGAAATCCAGAAGCCTTCATATTGTTATGACAGCTAGTCACCTATACACAAACAGAAGAAACAAAATCGGACAAAATGAAGCATTTACTGCAACCTCTAAAATGTCAGAAGAAAACCACATCCATGAATATTGCTTCACATTTTTTTAGTTCCTCTTGTGAAAGCAGATTTAAATGCCATTTTATTTATTTTTCACCATTACCTTATCTTTTTTTGACATTTGAAGTTGCTTAACCTTTGATATATATATATATATTTTTTTTTTTTTCACAAAATATTCACATACATATAGTCAAACTGTTAAAATAAGCCTGGTAGGAATAAAAATCCCCATTAGACGGATGAAGTGCAGAGAGAGAGCAGGCTCCGGAACCATGGGGACCAGGGCCACCACCCTTCTTTTTTTTTTTAATACTGAGGGCCAAAATATGGATCCCCATGTGTTATCTATAAATATTCTGTCTCAAGGGGTTTCAAACCAATAATAGTAAATAGTATTAGTCAATAAGTGGTTATGTTTATAGCAAATTAAACACCAGTGTCCATGTTTAATATGCATATACAATTGTTGAAACCCAATTGATTGCTATGTTGGGTAGTTAGGTGGGTTGTCGAGGATTTGTGGCACACTCTACAACCCGGTTTCTCAGAGACGTCGGATTCAGTGGCCAAGAGTTGCGTTGCACAGTGAAGAACTTATCTGAAGCAGCAGAGAGGAGCAGCAACTGGCTGTGGTTGAGACAGAAAGATTCTGGCTGGGGACCTCAAGCACAATAGAAAGAAAGAAATTCTGATGTACGGATAAGTAAGCTGGGCTCAGTTGAGTGGGGGAAGGGGGTGGGGGGGGGGGGGGGGGGTGATGCTGGGACGCCAGAATCACCGTCGAGCCCTCTTGAGGTGTCGTGGGCTAGTCGACGAAACACCGAGGATGGAAGGTGTCCACTTGAAGACCCCAGAGATGTACCCTACTTAGCTCAATCCAGACGGTTGTCATGCTGATGCGCTGGGGAGACCGCACTGTGGTTGATCCCCGGAGCCAGCATCTCAGCCGTTATGTGTGCTGATGCGCTAGGGAGGCAATAAGCTGATCCCTGGAGCCAGCATTACACTTCAGCCATCAACACCAGACAGAAGGATATCTACATCATCATATGGAAGGAAGTGCAAATGGATGGAGACACATATAGATCACATTCGTTTACTGTAAAGCTACATCTTGGTTGGTGCTTATCTTGGCGAGAGCCGAGTTCAAATCAGCATGAAGTTTTAACATCTACTCTCGTGTAATGGAAATCACGGGTCCTCTCAGATTTGTATGGACAAAAATGAAATAAATACAGTAAATACATGTATAAATCAATAGTAAGATTGTTTTTCATGTATTGTTAATTATTGATTATTACATTCATATTATATAATAGACAGACCTTTTCCTTCAATATAAGTAATACTTTGTGTGAAAGTTCAGTCACTTTTGATGAAAACTTGAAATGTTATATCCACAAACACCAATGTAAGATGCATGTGAAATGACTATTTTACGGTATAAATTTCTGCACCAGACACACAAACCCACAACACAAGACCTACGGTATTCTAAAAACAGACGACCGCAATTAATTACTGTCCCTAAGCTGTGCCTCCCCTGCCAGTTAAAGTAGTTTAAAATCAATAGAAATGAGCGCTAATTAGCACTACACACAGAAAACACACAGCTCTCCATTTTCTAGTGCCAAGCCCTCTGAAGGCTGCTCCTTTGTCTTCAATTGGAGGCCTTCGGATACCTGCCTACTCTGTTGTGGTACATCTCAGTGTGAATGATTTTGATCAGACCCATCAGCAAATACAGACGGTGATATGGCTCATACTGTGCTTAGGTTATAAAAAAAGAAAAAAAAACACAACTTAGCATAGACCTGAGAGATATTGTTGGCATCATAGATCAGCGTCAAACTTAGAGTTACAGTTGAATCTGTGGGTTGTTTCCTGGAATGCTCATGTATTAGATCTAGCAAAATATTTTTCCTTTTAAATGATTTGCTTATGTTCTCTAAACTTCCTGTATCAAATGTATAAAAAAGATGAAAAAAAACACATGCATAAAAAAAGTAATCACGCATGAGTACTCATTTGAAGAATGCTGCTTTCTGTCATTATCCAGGACAGGTGGGCCAAGTCTAATCACAAACAGAAGCTGGCATTAAATGGTTTAATGGGAGCTTTTTAACACTAAATACAACAGTCAGAAACTAGACCATTATGGCCAGAGACAATTGTTTTCAGCACCTGCAAGACAAACAAACCTTGCAGGGCATAAACATTCAAAAAAATGAAAGTGTCAAACGTTCAAACAAAGAGTAGTAGTTACCTTTGTAACTACAGTTTTTAAAAACAAAAAAATAACAGTTGCACAACCTACTATTCATTTAATCTACTGTAGGTTTAAAATGCACGTTCCAGAAACAATATTGATGATAAACCGACATCCTGCAAAAGGTTAAGCTGCCCATGCACTCCCCAGATTTCAAACTCGACTCTGAATTTTAAATAAGTAGCTATTAAAGATAGCCAGCGACATTATATTAAAGCAATTTATATGCAAATTTCTGACAAGTAGTTCAGTGCCTGGCAATATCAGCAGCTAAATTAAAGCATGCTCATTGACTCAGACTGACCCTCTTTCACTAATATAGACACTCATTAATGAGCTGTTCCATTTAGCTAATCATACAGAATGATCGGAGCATGCCTACTTAGCATCATTTCTGAACAGGTGCAAAAGGAAGGCAAGGTCACTGTACAGCTTGCCTGATGGAAGCAGGCCACTAGATGGCAGTAGAATGTCGGTATGCTTCATGAAACAATGCTCCTCTTCTGCTTTCCTAGGTGCAATGCCTCGTTGATACATCTTTCCGTCAGCTACTGTTGTAATTAGTACTGGTAATTATAGCCTGGTTCACATGCATCGTAACCAATTCATCTGACTACTTTAAAAATGCATACATTCCGTGAATAGGGACCATTATGTATGCTCTCCCAGGTAACAAAAACACAACAGGCTTACATATTTATTTCAAGTAAGGCATTCTGCACACGCGCCCTGACCTAGAAACAGCTTTACCTTGCACTGGTTGAGAGACATATAATTCAATCTATTCAAATCCTGGGCTCTGCAAATGACAGTAGTCAGAACTTTCAATCACAGCACATACATGGTTAGAATAAGGTAGACCAGTTATGCTTTCCCATTTCAAAGCTGAGTTTCTCAGGAAGCTGAATTCTCAATGCACAGAGGTCAGCAGTAGGGTTGTGTGCATCAAGATACTCTACAATTTAAAAGAGGTACTGTACATATTACTCAGATTTATCATCATAGAGAACACAGTACCTCATCAATAGGACTGTATAGAATAGCCATGTCATAAATATGCATGCAAACTACCATTGGCTTTAACAACAAGCAAGGACAGTTTCATGAACATCAAACTGTATTATATTCATAAAAATAACTTGTGAGCTGGAGCTTTGTTAATAGAGCCCAGTAAGTAGAACGTATTTTTTGCGATATATGCATAATGCATGTTCAAATGGGCACTATCCCCCCATATGGGATAATCACATTAGTGACAGTTTACCAGGGCAATTAACAGAAAGATATGCCAACCAATGCAATAATAGTTTCACCCGACTGCAGATTTCTACATCAAGACACTCAATTTGGCCCTTTAAGAAGCTCCTTAACCTTGCCAACAAGTCTTTGTTACAATGTACTGTGGTGCTGGTGAAACAAAAGCAACATCTCGCGCCTTGTTGTTATTCAAAGCACATAGCCTTGAAAACATTGAAGGGAGTCTGTCTCCTAAACTCCATGAACCTGCAGAGCTGCACTGGCTGCTCAACACAAGGATGATGGAAGAATTTTTGTTGTATCAGAATTGTGGCTGAGGGGGTAGCAGCCTTCTCCTTGTTGACACACGTCATACTGCTAAGCAAGCAGCTGCTGGTTTGTACCACACTGCTCTCCAAAGTGGGTGACAAAGGCCAGCTAACATTATTTCAAGGCCTTCAACCAGGAATCTTCCAGCAGTCTTTCAGCAGAATTACAAAATTTAGTGATTTTTTTGCTAATAGGGGCAGACTGTCCAAGGATTTTGAAGCAAAATCCACAGCGGTTAGGAAGTTAGATGAACATTTCAGCTAGTGCCTTCATCAGTGTACTGGCAGAAAATAAATAAAAGAATATGGGGAAAAAACAAGAACTTGTTCATATTCACCTTTTTGATATCTTATTGATCTTCATAGAGAATACCTATACCTTCAACATGCCTCCCCCGTACTAGTCTATCATCAATAACCAATGCAATGTACTCTGCTACACCATGTTATAAGGTTCTCACATCTATATATATATATATATATATATATATATATATATATATATATATATATATATATATATATATATATATATATATATATATATTTAATGAAAACCTCTTTGAAATATTCTCACTATAAAGGCCAGATCCTATGGCTCGGGGTGAAAATGATTAGCTTTCAGAGCTCAGATGTTTTGTACAAATTAACCCTGAAGCAGTCCTCAGTAAGAGTTTGAATACTGGCCTCTTTTAGTTCACTTGATGCTGGTGATAAAGACTGTTCTTCAAGCAACACTATCAGGATTTTGCAGTTTGAATTGGTTCCAACCAACCATTTTGTTAAATGTTGGCATTGCAAGCCATCGTTTAAGACTAGAAATGGCTTTTTACATGAATGCCAATAATTAAATAAATCACTGTAGAATTAGCTTAATCCAGTAGTGCAGCTAGCCAACATAGCAATAGCAAGGGCACACTATTCACAAAAAGAGGATTTCTTTTGGTTTCATTTGAGATTCGTAAGCAGATGAGTATTATAAAAAGATGAGCTGATGGGTCATGGAAATAAAACAATAAAACACATATATTGTATGTTTTTACACGGTTTAATAAAGGCAGTAAAAAAATATTTTCTCCATTTGTAAATACAGTACTGTAGTACTGCAGTCATTAATTCATGAATGTTTACTTTATATTTATTAACAATATTAATACATAATTATATTATGTCTTACAAAATTTCTTTAAATAGTAACAACAAAATGCAGGCAATAAGTGTTTGACGTGCATACTGTAACTACACCATGTGAAATAGAAACATTAAAATCTCATCCCTCACATTGATGTTCAACTACAGTGCAATGTAGATTACTTTTAGACAGAATTAATCAGTGGGCAACGTGAATAATAGTGCCAATTCATACATCAAACTTCAATTGTCAAAAAAATATACTTGTCCCCACAACTTCCTTTCATAATCCACTGTCACAAAATTGAACATCCCTCAGCAAAACAGGTATTCATTGTTTAACAAACGAGACTTTAATCAGGACCAACAAGGACTAACATTAATGTCACACAAACACACACGCACACACACACACACACACACACACACACAGTGGCTTGGCTTCTCCCACTGATTCTGTTTGACCTTTTACTTTTAACTTCATAACAGCAAGCATTTGGATTAAGGGAAAGATTAAAAAAAAGATCTTTGTTATTTTTCCCTTTAAAAAAAACAGTTAAATTGTAATTAGATTACATTAGATCATTAACATCATATCGGTCTTACAGACAAGCAGAAGACGGATGGGATGTTGTAATTTGCCACCTTGTAATATCTAGAACAGAGGACGCAGCAGTCTCTCAGTACTAAATAAGAGAAACACCTGCCTCAGTATTCATAGATTGTTTTTAGCAATACATGGAGGTTGAATTACACAGAACTAGTATTTCTATCAGGATGAAAATAAGAGCAAAATATAATATTATATTCAGTATACAACCTATATCCATACAGATCTATCTGGCTGCATTTAGTCTTGTTGATGAATACTCGATTTTATCACCAAACCAAAGCAAGCTATGTTTCCCTTACACCAAAAGAGTGAGGTACTGGTTTATTTCATTGAAGATGCACAGGATTACTGCAACACCCTGGTAGCAACTGAGTGATGATCCATATATCAGGCGAAACTGACCCTCAATGACATAGCACTAAGACCCCGTTCACACTACTGGGCCAGCCCATATTAAAGTATGCAACCCTGCTCAAATTTGCACTTTTAAGGTGCCTTTGCCCGTTCATATATGTGATTGAAAAGCAGGCCTATAGAATTAAAAAAAAAAAGCTTCATAAAGTCAAATGAAACCTGCTGAATAATGTTACGTTAACATATTAAATTACTTACCACTTTGTAGTTTTCCATATACTTAATGAAAAACTGACAAATTGAAAAATGTGACATTTTGAAATCTAACATGAAATACTGTACTACTATTATGGCTTCCGGTAGACTTTTGTTTTGTTTTATGGAGCGATAGCCTGCACTCAGAATGAAGAGCCACCGGGATATACAGTAATCCTTTTGTAGCAGAAGTTTCTTACTAATATTTTTTTTCAATGCAGCACAGTAGCAATTTTATGGTACATATTAAAAACAAACAAACATATGGACTATTTTGACTTAATGTTATGGTTGTGTAACAAGGTGACGGTCCGAGCGTACCCCCACCCACAATCACATTATTCTCTCAAGAACGCAGGAAACAGCAACATGCTAGTGTTCACAAGTATAAATATTTATTTTCGTAATGAATACTTTCCTCAGATTGCAAATGACTATCAGGTTGTGCACAATTCACAAGACAAACTTATGACTGACCACGTAATAGTAGCCTACTACTGCTCCCTCCTAAGGAAAGACACGGCATTAAATAATAATAAATAAATTATTCAATAACCGGTTACACCTGGAATCACTTCATACAAAAATCCTCTTATTTACCATTCATTCCATTTACAATAAACATTCATATAATTTACATTACACATGTTTCTTCTCAGTTCCATGTATTTGTTTAACCTGCATGAATACCGTCATTGTTTACAAACACGATTGTTAAACTATTATATTATTTACTCATCATTATCATTGTAATTATTATTCTCTAGTCCCTAACCATTACAAGTAAAGACTGAACATCAGCATTACCCCTTCTTTTGGAAGGTTACCGAACATATGGCTACAACAAAACCCTTGCTCCACATGTAGCTACAGCAACTTCATTAAGGGAAGCGCCCTAGTCTAAATACAGCAACACACCGTCATATATCAAATACACTTACGATACATAATAAACTACTGCTCTATCGTCAGTAGAATAACATTAACAGTAATAACCACAATAACAGACATTGAAATATTGTAGCACGCACGGGGAAGGCAGCAGCAGGGCTGATAGTTGACGTAATCCCACCAATGTAGCGATCCCGGACGAGCCCCAACAGCCGGCTCTTTTGTACAGCGGTATCGGCGCTATGGGAGAGGTCCCGGGTTCGCGACCACCCTTCGCCTGTGTGATGCGCCTGCCTGCGTTAACCGAGATCGTTACAATATTGAAAATATAATTTTTTACTTTCAAATTCTAAGCAAGTTACAAGCTTACCAGTGCTATTAATCAATAAAACAAACAGTTTATTATTATTATTTTTATTATTGTTATTATTTAAAATATTACAAATAGTTCCCTGTTGTAAAATAAATAAATAAATAAATAAAAACAAAAAAATATTCATGTTAGTTCAACTCAGAGTTTTCGTCATCCAGATGGCTAATGTAAAATAGAGCTGCAGCATTCTTCAGCCAGATTGTCGTGAGACGCTGGCGTTGAGCACAGAAAAGAATCCCAAGTTTGCTGTTTATGTTTCCTTTCACAAGTACAAAACAGCATATTACCATCGACGTGAAATTCGTCCTTGCCAAACTCATTGATCCGATACTTACGGATGAGGGCATCTTTGAACATCTCTGGATACTGACTGAAGTAAACTGAAGCCTCATTCAACACTGAATTTGAATACCGGAAGCAGTTTTATTAGACAGGTATGTTTACGTAGATTTAAAGCAAAGTTGCCTGTGGTAATGTTTATCTATGGTACGTGTATTGGTTTGGTTATTCTCAAACAAAAAAAAAGTCTTTCATGTTTTTTGCCCCTCCTCAAATGTAAAACAAAAAAAAAATCTCCGACATCATAGAAAATTCCGTGTTATCATAGAAAATCAAATTGGTAATGTGATGTGAAAAGGCGCCCCTAAGTCTGCTTTGCGTTTATACGTATGTAAAGGCGGGCCCTGGTCTGGGATTGCAGGCCCTGGGGCGCATCGAAACGGCGGCCTAAATTTAGGCTGGCCCTGTGCTGCTTTTTCTTTATTGGAGCGTTCACATATGAGAAAAGGTGGCCCTGGATCGGCCCAGGGCCGCCTTAAATTGCAAGTGTGAAGGGGTCTAAGTAAAATGGATGAACGACCAACCAAAACTTTCCTAGTCCTCTATCAGCACAACAACCACTGTTTAAATGAATCTGGCAGTTGCAGGAGATCAAGGTAGGCAGACAGACAAATAACATGAAACTGATTAAAGCAAATGCCAGAGAGTCCACTTGTGAGAGTATTTTTTTTTTGTTATTTTTTTTTTTTAAGAAAATGTGGCAGCTGCACAACGTTAAGGAAAACTTGAGTGTGCTGCTGAAAGTTGACCCGATAAGGGTAAGCATCTGCAGCCAAATTAAAGTAGGTGATAAAGAAAATACTTGTGGGTGACTGTATTCTAGGATACTTGGCTGATCCCGTTTTTATTCCGTTACTATCTGTATATTGCAAACCTTCTTTGAAGAGATATAATCCATATGCCATCTGACATAACAGACGTCCTCACGGGCAAGAGAGATGTATTCAACTCACACCTCATTCGGATACTGCCATTAATTATCTCCGAGGCAGGATACCCTCAGTGACATTTGCTAGAGATAAAACTGAAATAATTTGTTAGCATGCTAACGCTTTATTTTTCCATTCACTGATGCAAGGTTAGGAGAACAAAAGCAGCCATCAGATTAAGACTGCCTGTCTCAATCCATTCCAGTAGCCCAAGGTGTCTGTTGCTACAGTCTCCTCCTAATACAGTATGTTGTGCACCTGTGTGAGATAAATAATTTGATTTCAAAGTGAGGGGCGACGATGACTCTGCAAGCCAGTGAGGTCTTAAATAAAGGTCAAAGAAGCCAACCATGAGCCATCTCCCACTGATTACCTGTGGATATGGTGCATTTCGATCTTTTGTTTTGATTGCTTTCCCTGTATGCTTTGCATAATGTTGTTGTCACATTTTGTGAAATGTAAAATGACCTCTTTCAGGTGACAATACAGTACTTGGTATTCCCTTTGCCTGCTATAAATGGTTAAGGCCCATTTTCTCCATGTTAGCTTGATTACTAATGATGACTGTGTCTGACAGGAGAGATTATTTTAAGCTTTATTTTTCCAGGTAACACTTCATCTAATGCTTGTGTTATGAAATTTAATTTAAAAAATAAATAGTTTAAAAGGCTTTGATATATATGTTAGGACCCCAACCAGAAATACGCTCCCATCTAGATTGGGTCGACCACATTGGGTTTGGTTTAATTAATTTTTAGAACCCCAAAATCTTTTTGTGTTCGGGGTGGGGTTGACTTGTGAATTACCCTAACGCGATGCAGAAAATTCATTTAACCCAAACTCGATCTGAAGAAGATCATCTGAAAATACAGCCTAACTCAAGCAGTGAGCAGCAATGTCACAGTGCTTGTCGGTCTTCCAATTAAAACACCACATCAAATAGCAACCTAAATATTTTACTTTTGTTTAATTCTCAAATAATAACATTAATAAAGCATTTTTAAAATGGCAATTTCCTATTTTTAAACAAATCATATGTAAGTCTATAATGGTATTTCAGACTTTTAAAAGCCTCTGATCAGGGGTATCCAACCCTGGTCCTGGAGAGCCCCTATCCAGCAGGTTTTATAGATGTCTTTACATCATCAATGGCTAAAGATGTGGAACACATGTTAATCTTGACTAATTAAGCCAATAATTGGTTCAATTAAGTAACAGATTGGTTGAAATAGAAACCAGAAGCCCCAGTAGCTCTCCAGGACCAGGGTTGGAGACCCCTGACCTAGATACTTAAGAACACTGCTTGAAAAAAGACATTGATTTTGTTTTCATTACAGAATGGTCCCATTTTGAAGGTCGTTCATAAAAAGTATTTCAATAGATGTAGAGTATTTGCTCTGGACAGTACATCTATATCCATTTAGGTATTGTATTGTTTTTCAGGATTTATGTAAGTGAATGTACTTCTATATGTGTTAGCTTGTTTGTGCTGAAGATGGACTGTACAGCATGCCTATAATGGGATTTGAACAATCTTCAAGCATTCTGATGGCAAAATTGACGAATCATGAAAGCAATTTTTCTCCCTTTCTTTCCCACAGAATGGGGTATTTTCTTTAACATGGTTCTATTGTAGCAGAGTAAATTACAACCTGTGTTTAGGGACAGGTCTGAACTTGAGTTTGATAAAACTCCCTGTATTCCAGAACTGAAGCTAGCACATAAGGTATAACCTTAATGCCTAATTGTTATAAAAACAAAACAGTATGTTCCTGATGATGAGTTTACTCAATTACTCACTGAAGACATTCAGCAAAAAAATGGCAGTTTTGAATATATGCCAAATGGTTACTATTTAAAGCTAAAATCCCAATGCTTCTGGCACATGTTTGCATGCACTATTGTAGATGTTTTGAAGTGCATTTTGTCTAACCTGACACTTGTTCAAAAATACTTAAAAATATCATATTTCAATTGGATATCCTTGCATAATGCTTATTACTGCTGGTGCATGGACACTCCGCCACAAGTCAAACATATCTTTAAATGTTCTGCCTTCAGTCAGTCACCTAGACTAAATTCTACTTTGGATACTTATCTTTTAGAAGAGGATTATGCAGTGTAATAGTGTGGCAGCATTCAATCACATTAAGTTTATCTAGGCAACTTGCTTTATCTGGGAGTGACAACTAGTAATTCAACCATGGTCTGCAGATAGCTCACAATACAACTCGCTATTACCAAGTTAAAACATAACAAATGCAACATTAAGCTTTAATAAATAATAATGTAAGAAAGCAGGTCAACCATTTTCATTATATATCACACTTTTGAAAAGCCTTCCTCTAGGTTCATGATGTTTACTTGGTAAATGATGCAGAAAACCAAATGGATTGAAATAAAAAGGAAACCGTTTAACAGGTGTACAAAAACACCCACTGATTGCAAATGAGTATGTATTCAAATCTTCTGCCTGGGTTGCTTTCAAATCTTCTGTACTCTACTCGCCTGTAAAACAGGAAAATCACCAGGATTTGACATCAGTATTCTTCAGTGTCGTCAACTGAAGAGTGTTACTTTCAGTATTCTGCTCAGGAATTTACAGTAGTTTCCAAAACCATTTGTTCAAGAGTAGCAGAGTAACATTGAGCTCAAACATTATAAACATTACTGGGGTTGCAAAGGTGAAGCAAACATGTTACACCTGCGATGTAACAAATTGAATCACATACTTAAGCCATTTTGTCTGTATCTGTACTATATTTGTACCCCAGGATTCCTAAACACCACATATTAGGAATACAGTAAATACTAGCAAAAGACAAGGCTCTTAAAGTATTGGAGCCACCTCAATACTGAAGTTATACAATAGCAAGGGGCACATTTTGACCATTCATTTAATTTACATACATTAGGAAGACAACATCTTAATTGAACTACCCATAAATACCAGTATCAGTAAATCAATTCGCTCAATTATATCTGAAACTCGAAACCCTGCTTTCTCTATAGCATGCTGTAGTTGTGATTTTTGGGCAGTGGTTCAAATGGCCAGAAGGGTGTGCTGGTGGTGAAGTACGACAGTCTCAGCATATTCCTGCGATAAACATGCCACATTCTTGAGGATGTGCATGCTAATGCCACAGCCCCAAAGGCAGTTTAACCATGACTACACATGTGTTACTGGTTGACACAATCACAACTAAAGGATACAAAATAAAACTAATACAAAAAAAGATGTGTTTAACTAAATTAACTCACAATTTATTTACCTTCACCTAAGGCTTAATCTGCCCAATAGATAAATCATCAATATAACACAAGATTATATATACACAATATAATACAGGCAATTTTAATAGTAGCATGCATTACAGGTTACATTGTAGAGCGTTTTTTCTAAATATTGTCTGTAGAAATATAAATGCAGAATTATGTTGCTGTGTTCATAAAACATGTACTTTAATAGCTAATGGACAAGCATATTTTGATAGTTAATTTACTTCAGACTCCAATTGTCTTTAGCTTAGAAGTTGAATTATTTGACAAGAATAAAAGAGTGCTTGTTTGGGGAGGACTTTAGCAAGTTCAAAAACTTTGAAAAATGCTTGAAAGGAGAAACTACTGTTTTTTTTTTTGTTTTTTTTTTTTTAAACAATCCCTAAAGTTCAGCTACAGTAGCCGTGGAAATACTAAAGTGGAAACTCAGAGAGAAAACATTTTAAATTCTGAACAGCCTCTAGCAATGCAGTTGACTATAAACTGTTGACTATATAGGTGCCTGGCTAGTTTTATCGGATTGTTAGATGTTTCAAACTGCAGTCTCCTGGGAAATCTCTGTACATATATGCTTATGGCAAAATACACCATGTCATACATCTCTGTGATAATGTAACACTTTTGCTAGAATCGTATTGTACAAAGGGAAATTAGTAATTTTACTGTTGACTTTCCTTCCATTGTTGTGTGCAAAGCATTTTTCTGAATTTTATAAATCAATTATTCTGAATCCCTACAACAAAGAAAAACTATAAATTCTACTGAAACAGGGATCAGAATTGAAATTGCACAGCTTTACCAACAGAAAATAAAATTGTAATAAATGTCAGGCGGATCAAAACGATTTAAAACATTTACAGATTTACTGTCGTCTGTAAACCTAGCTGCAGTAAATGATATCAAGATCCTCTTCCTGTAAAATATTCTGTTGGAGCAGTGGCAGATTTTATATGCATGTATATACACACATATACAGGACTAGGTTTGCACAGACAAAAGCCACAACTACGCCTGACATCAAGGGTAACATGACAGATTGTCAAAACCCAATTTCCAGGTCCCAGATCAAACATAGATTCTGTCGTTCATATTCAGAAGTGTTCCCACTGGCTTGTTTTAATTATAAATAGCAGGGATAATCCAGAAGCAGCTTGGTGCAGTTGTTGGAGCATCAAGGGGGGTAAAGACCCCTAGAAAAGTACATAATAGTCATGGTAGATGTACAGTATTATTTGTGTCTATATGAAACCATTCCGTCTAGGGATCAGTAACACATCACGCATGGTACAGCTTTAAACAAGTTGCTTTGATTGTGTTTAATAGGACAGGGGAGAAAAAACATTCTCACTCTAGGCAACACAAGGGATAACTGGTCAATGATGATGATGTAGCATTTTGATCAGAAACAGCACACACAGACTGGACACTAAATTAACATAGTGAAAATATTTCTTTAGTCATGGAGAAAGAAACCTTATATAGTATGCGATTAAGATAATATTTTCACTCTATTAGTCTTACGGAAAGCTACAAGCAGAACCTAAACTCTCACTCTAAAGACTGGAATTCTGTTTTTTTGGATGGCAGGGTAGTAAGCTGCTCAAGCATAAATTGTAGGATCTTCTTATAAATTATACATTGTATGTATATCCCATTTTACTGGGGAATAGAACTATGGAAATTCAGGAATACTACATTGTGTGGAGCAAGAAAGGTGGGCCAGTTTATTAGTGGCTTAAGGATGGCAAGATATATGTTTATGCATAGCATACCACAAATATTGGTAACAATAGTAATCTGAAAACACTGATAATAAAACAGAAGATTCATAAATGATTTCCATTAGCTTTCTTCAGTGTTTGCAGGAGCTGAAATGCTTTTGATGATGTTGTTCCCCTCCCAGACTCTCCAGGGCTGAAGCCACTATGTAATATAACTGTTCTCAATTTATTGTTGTCATGTTGTCTGTCTTACATTCTAAAGCACCGTAATCAAGGGTTTAACCATCCAGGGTTAGATGTACTAAAGTGTTGCAGCTGTCACAATAATCGCAAACGAGTCGGAAGTCTAGGGTGAAATGTACTGAACAAGAGCAATGCTGTTCGCGACTTTTTAGGGAATGCTTTGCAGCAGCAGTTTTTCTTTGTGGTTCAACCTTAGATAAATATGTAATTATGGGTGTTCCTTCATAAATTTGTAGTTTTTCACAGTATCAGTTTAACTTTCATCGGGGTAGATGAATAAAAGAATGCAAGACAAGCAAAAACAAAAGAAACACATAGAACAGTAAGACAAGGCAGAGACTAAAAGTAACATCAGTTTAGCATAAAACCACAACATTAAAAAAAGTGTGTTTTTAATCTTGTTTTAAAAGCAGTGACACTTGGTGCTTCCCTTACAGGGCTAGGCAGATTATTCCAGAGTTTTGGGGCCCTATAACCTGTTTTTTTTTTTTTTTGTAATTTGTGGGACAGTAAGCAACCTGGCATTCTGTGGTCTGAGGGGGCGTCTGGGAATATATGGTATTACAAGATTATTTAAATACAATGGTACAAGGCCATTTAATGCCTTATAAATTAAAAGCAACACCTTAAAATATATCCTGCAGCATTTTGTATAAGTTGCAGTCGAAATATAACATGGCTATGAGTATCAGAGAATAGGGCATTACAAGAGAGCTGCAATATACTCATTTAAATACTTGTTGCATCATCTTAGCGAGATCTCTAGCACTGCGAGAGTTGTGCACCATGTTTTTGAATAAATAATAAAAGGCAGTTTAATCCCATCAGATTCTAAAGTGGGGGCCTCACCTTCACCCCCAAATAAATGTGTTTTTATCAAAAAGCTTTTCATAATCATACATTTGCCCCTCGCCAAACCAGACATGTTTGTCTGACATTAGGAGGTGTCGAGTTTAAAAAAATACAGTAAAATCGCACACATACATTTATAGTGCTCAATGTATTTTAAATGTAAATCATTGCGCTGGAATAACACTAATGTGTTTTGGGTAGGCTACACATTACATTATGAGTATATAGTATGCCTATATAGTACAGTAGTAAAATCAAATGAATACCTAGCAAGCTTTTTTTACTTTAGCCTGTAGGCTTACCAGTTACACAAAATAAATCATGCTGCTGCACTGTACACATTGGTGTACAAAGCGAATAAAAGATTAATTTAAATTGAAACTAAATGATTCTAGCTGTTTTTTTTAATAAATGTAGTCGTTGCCAATTATTTTTTTATTATTTTCTCCCAATTTGGAATGGACAATTATTTTTAAGCTCAGCTCACCGCTACCACCCCTGCGCTGACTCGGGAGGGCGAAGACGAACACACGCTGTTCTCCGATGCGTGTGCCGTCAGCCGACCGCTTTTTTTCACACTGCGGACTCACCATGCAGCCACCCAAGAGCTACAGCGTCGGAGGACAACGCAGCTCTCGGGCAGCTTACAGGTAAGCCCGCAGGCCCCCGGCCAGACTACAGGGGTTGCTGGTGCTCGGTGAGCCGAGGACACCCTGTCCGACCTAACCCTCCCTCCCCCCGGGCGGCGCTCGGCCAATTGATCACTGCCCCCTGGAAGCTCCCGTCCTCGGTCAGCAAAGGAATAGCCTGGACGTCCAGACTATAGGGCACATCCTCCGCTCCACACGGAGCACCTTTACTGGATGCGCCACTCGGGAGCCCCCGATTTTATTATTAACTTGGCCTACTTAGTAGCCTAGACAATTAACAAAATAGATCATGGTGCCGCACTGACAAGTTATGATTGATACAGGACAGTCAATTCTCGTTAATACGAATTTCAAGGGACCAGCAACAAATTTTACATTATACCAGTAATTCGTATTATTATTATTATTATTTGTTTATTTAGCAGACGCCTTTATCCAAGGCGACTTACAGAGACTAGGGTGTGTGAACTATGCATCAGCTGCATAGTCACTTACAATTACGTCTCACCCGAAAGACGGAGCACAAGGAGGTTAAGTGACTTGCTCAGGGTCACACAATGTGTCAGTGGCTGAGGTGGGATTTGAACCAGGGACCTCCTGGTTACAAGGCCTTTTCTTTAACCACTGGACCACACAGCCTCCTATTATCATGAGAAGCCTATAAGTCAAATGTATACTGTCAGTATTTAAGTTAATCAGTGGTACAGTGCTAAATTGTGCACAATTACAAACCACCTGCACATTAATTCAATAGGTGTGTTTCCTATTCCTATACAGGGGCCAGTTGTACTAACGAGATCAAAAAACAGGATCGGATCCAGGCTCACTGCAGCCGGATCTTGAGAAGGCGTTGTACTAAACGGATCATGAGCAGGCTCCACTGATCCGATTTTTTGATTAGATTCTGGCGCTGCACATGCCGTAGCTAGGGAAATCCCATCCATGCATGAACCTATTAGAAGCAACTATAACATATAGAATTTAAAAATCCAACGCTTCTATAAGCAGATTGAGTATGGTTGTTGTTATTTTTTTAAACTTCTACAAAGTTGATAATAAATGTTACCATTCATGGTCGTGTGTATTTTCTGACGGATACGCTCACAATGCTGTATTCTTTACAGCGTCTTGGATTACACACCAGGTTCAGACGCATTGATTGGACTAATGTATCCGCAGGCGACCTAAGACTTACCGTTTCAACGGTGTCAGTAGTGCTCAACAGAAAAGAATGCATACAGAAAAATATTGTATACTGGCCATGGGCTTTGGTTTTGCCCAGAGCCGTAACTAAGCTTTTAGCTACCGGGGCATGCAAATATATATATATATATATATATATATATATATATATATATATATATATATATATATAAATTGCATGCACCTCCGGTTGAAGCAACCGGAGGTGGATGGAAAGACTCCATATCGTAGCTACCGGGGCATGCAAGACTCCATATCGTAGCTACCGGGGCATGCAATTTTATATATATATATATATTGTAGCGATCTCGGTTCCCGCAGGCAGGCGCATCACACAGGGCGAGGAGATCCACACACAGGCGGAGGGCGGGCGCGAACCCGGGTCCTCTCGCACTGAAGCATAGCGCCGATACCGCTGTACAAAAGAGCCGGCTCCTTTGCAAGGAGCGTATATCGGGCTTATGTCTCTGTGTGTGATTACGTCACCTACCAGCCCTACTGCTGCCTTCCCCCGTGCACGCTACAATATATATATATATGTAATTATTATTGTTATTTTTTTTCTTTTTTTTTTTTTTTTTTTGAATGTTAGGGTGGTATTTACTCGCGCATAGTTTTGAATGTTATTTCCGAATCTCTCCTTTAACATGTCTGAAGGGGACACTGTATTACTTAAAACGTGAATTAACGTCTTAAAACGTGTTAACGCTTACTTCCTATCTCCGCATAATTATGTGACATTTAAAATGTTTACCTCAAGATAAAACTATTAAACTACTAACAATGATAAACGTTTGTATTAAAGCCAACATAAAAATTATCCAAAAGGGATTCGGTATAACTTTCTGTAGACTTGTGTTTTCTTCCTTTGTTTTGCAAGTAAGCAATGTATCCATTTCATCAAACACCGAAAACAAATTCAACCAGACACTATTGCTGTTAGCCTACTAAAATGCAGCCGTGCCTAATAAATAAAACAAAAACCGTCGAAGCATGAGTATTATGATTAATAATTATATTTACCGGAGCATTTATACTACTAATAATGCAGAAAGATTGTGCTTCCCTGATTAGGCTTGGTGGTCCATGGTTAAAGAAATGAGCTTAGTACCAGGAGGTTCACCCCTGGTACTAAGTCGCTTTGGATAAAAGCATCTGCTAAATGCCTAAATATTATTAATTAGTATTCAATTATACAACAAGTTGAAAACAGCAAACAGATATTTCAGTTTTTTATTTTTCTTAAATATTTCCCAACATAAAACCAATGTCACCTTACAATAATTGATTTTGAGTTTCAGTGTTTTAAAATAAAATATCAAACCGAACGAAATTTCAATATACCATTTGTAATTCAGTAATATGAGAGAATTGGTCAGGGGTCTGAATACTTTTGCAAGGCACTGTATATATATATAAAATGTAATATTTATGCACAGTGGTTTAGAGACACTATATAATACTGTTAACAAAAAATAATCATTTTTATTTGTGCATTTCTGAGTCGTACCCCCTATGACCCTAAGAAGTCACCCCAGGGGTACACATACCTCCGATTGAAAAGCCCTGCACTAAAGTATATTACCAGCCCCCTCCCCACCGACACCAATACCATTTACAAAGATATATTTGAATAGGATTTTTTTGGCTGGCATTGGCAGTGTTTAGGGGTTGCAGTGTGATGCAGAGGGCAGGTGCTGCATAGACTCGATTTGCAATACCACTCAAAGTCGTGTTCACTGATCAGAGAGGTGCAAACTCCTTGACGCTGTCAATGAAGGGTCAGACACAATCAGGGAGCCAGTCCAACAGTGAAAACAAAAATGATACTGCTTAGTTTTTCTTCATCAGCAGATATATTTTATGTGCACAAAATTGGAGTGCCTTCCAGAAGCTTAAACTCAAAACCCAAATTACTTGTTTAAAGACAAGACATCCTAAATGTCATGCATGGATTTCAGCATCCTCAGTATACAAATAGAACATAACACACAGATTATGTACTGCAATAAACAAGTTGTATTTAAAAAAAAAAAAAAAAACGTTTAAGTCTACAAGCAACTATTAATCTCACCATTTCAATAGGTTTATGTGCCTACCTGTCTAAACCCATGCTCGGGAAGGGAAATTAGCAACTACTATAAAGTGTTGAGTAAGAAACTTGCACAAACCCCCTTTTACACAAGCAGCAGAACGGAACAACCATTGGAACTACATGCGCACCGATAATGGTTTTACAACATGACTTTAGGCAGTGAAAACCTCTGGAAATGTTAAAATGTATTTAAAGCTGGAACCTCTTGGTTAGAAAGCCACATTGCAAGGGGTGGATCTGCCGTAGAACACCCACAACTATAAAAAGCACAAAATGGTAGAATGTCTTCATTCCCATTTCCCATACTTGAATTATGTTTAACAATTTTTCCAGTGGAGTAAACTGAATACAGTCTGAGCTCACACCATCAACAATCCTTCCATTTAATTTCTTTGCAATGAAGCTCATGGTATGAAATCTTAAAATATCAGAAAGAAAGAAAAAAAAAAGTGCTGCCTTATTCTCCCAAGGGAAACCCATGAAGACAAAGGGTTTCTGGAACTCAAGGAGTGACATTATTTTTAATTCACAACCCCTGTCTATCTCTCTCTCACGCACACACACACACACACACACACACACATAAGCCCCATGGAGCAGGTCTGGAAATCTGTATTTGTGTCACACAAGCACATCTTAGTCACTCTTAGCACTGGGAGAAAATCGAACAGACAGATCCCTAAGCAATTCACTGTCTTGCACTCAATGGAAAAAATTCAATTAATCTTTCCAAGATGAGCAGGAAGCATGTTGCCATGGAGACATTCAGGATGTTGTCCCTGGATTGGCAATATTGGAACACAAAAACAATATTAAACTCAACCTTTTGAATTTTTTTTTTTTTTTTTACTACAACATTTGCTCTATTATAATTCCCTCATTAAATATGTGAGTTTACCAAACGACACAGTCCTCTGAAAAACAAACATTCAGCTGATCCTTCTTAAAAGCATCACAAAAACAAAACAATTTCTTTTTATATACAATTGAAAATAAAAATTAAGCAATTTAACATTACCACTAAAAACTATTCTTGGCCAGAACAGACATTGTACTACACCACTTTTAAAATGATTTCGAACTACTTACAGTACTTTGTAAGTTAGTACTTAGTTTACTTTGTCACCATAATACAGTATTAATCCTCTCAGAGTACACCATATTCACAGCCTATTTTCCATCAGCATGTATAAAAACAGTGAGGTAAACTTAACAGTACATTATTTTGTTTGTTAACAGCTCACAGCTCAGTGTGGTAGTATCAGGAAAAAGGTGCTTATAAAAAGTCATACTGTAAAACAAATTCTCCAGAGACTAATTCTGAAATGTAAAGGTTAAGATACACCCCAGTGCAAAGTCAAAACGCACCATTACATTTAATAACGAACCCCCACTGAGAATACAAAATGTATGCCCTAGCTACTAAGAATAATGTGACAGACATTCCCCATGGCAATTGCCAGACAGTAAACACAGTCCAGCAAACAGCCCTATGGCTAAAAGCTGATTTTGGGAAATAAATATTTAATTTATCTTCAAAGGTGAATAATTAAAAAAATAAAAAACATTTTTACTGTGTCATTGTACAACAGCACCAATATACTGTAAAATGCATGTTAACAAAATATATATTTTGAACAAAGCAATTTGTATGTGTGAACTAAGTTGAATTATTTATGTCTATATTAAAAACTACAGTTTAGAAAATGTAACAGTGATAAGAGAAAATATGACATACCTTAGGGGTTATAAGCAGTATACATTTTGTACTGTAGGTCAAGATTGTGTCATGCAAATTGACCTCTTCATTACAATGGACTATTTATTAATTTGACAGTTCTTATTAGCAGTCTGTGAATAAGGTGGTTGTTGAACAGGTAACATCAATATCATTCCTCAGTTTGGCACAGCATAGCTATAATTGTTGCCTTTCTAGGGGTGTTATTGCACCAAGACATGGGATCTACTATACACATGTGATTTATAAAGCTGCCACCCATTTACAATAAAAAGATTAAACTGGTTAGATATCTTTCAAGATCCTGCACAGAAATACCGCGTGTCTCTCAAGAGTTAAATGCTCTCCACTAATCAAACAGTGTTCCACAGCCAGGGACATTATAGAATAAAACTATTACAGCTGTCAGAGCAGCAATAGATAGAACAGTCAAATTCTAGACCATGAGAAATACAAAGATGCAAAGCCTTATTTTACTGTTGTCACAAAACAAATATGAACATTTTTTTCCACACTGTACCAGTAGGATAACCCAGAAACAGGGCTGTCTAATTATGAATTTGGACAAGCAGCTAACTGGATAAATCCTGCCAACGAGGACCTTGAAAAGGCTAAACGAATGCACTCCAGCAATTCCCCCAGCCAGAGTCACTAGGTCAGACACCCAATCACGTTCACAGCCACCTACCGGAACACTCCCTGACAGATAATCCCAAAGCGCTGCCAGCAGCATTATAGAACGAAAACTGATGTTCCAAAAATGTATTTTTGAAGTCGATCTCATAGGAGGCAAAATAAATTAATACAAAACCATCAGACTAAGCAGTTGACATCACTGTGAGGTTGCTGGCAAGATCCAAAACAATTTATTCTTTCTTTTTTTCAAACATTAGAAAACAAGTTCATTGGTATTTGATTTAAAATAGCTTTACAGCTATCTGACCAGTCTTTAATTTATTCAAGGATAACATGTTCAATTAACAAATTGTTGTATTTATAAAATGTTGAACAGTACTGAAGTTTGACAATAA
Organism: Acipenser ruthenus; assembly: GCF_902713425.1. NCBI lineage: Eukaryota > Metazoa > Chordata > Actinopteri > Acipenseriformes > Acipenseridae > Acipenser > Acipenser ruthenus. The sequence continues at coordinate 36,188,571 of NC_081193.1, forward strand.
TGCAGTACATTTGTGCAGCATTGAATAAATGAAGACCGAATAATGAGCCGTAATGCTACACAGTACTACACTCATTTATGGATATGGGGAGATTATTAATGGTAGTTTGCCACTTTATAATGTAGTGAAAAAAAACAAAACAACTGATGACGGAACCCTTCTTCAAGTCAAACAACGTCCATTTAACATAGTTGATACAAAATGGCCTTTGGTCGTACTGCCCATAATTACACCAGCCAATTCCCTTGATCTATGGTGAATTGTTTCCTACAACAGCATCAGTTTTTTTCAGATTAAAAGTAATGTCTGTCTTCCAAAATGAAAGTCAATGGGGTCGAATTAAAATATCTAAACAGGGATGGGTATTAACACCACCATTTAATTATACTTCAATTGCGTTCTCCCTCAAAAGGTAATTTATTGACACCTGGTTACAGTCACTAAATACAACACAACTACAATACATATAAGTAGGGGTGCAACAATTAATCGATGCATCGATTATTGATCAAATTTCCCGAGCTTTGATTACATATTGGTGAATCGATGCATCAAATTAGAACCCTGTTTGAAGTTTCCTGTTGCCGGTTTGCATTAAAACCTTAAGTGTTGTAGTGAGCTTGTTTTAGTGCTAGTACGGTAGATTAGCGCATTACTAGGATACACACTTTAGGCAAACGCGTTGGACAAGCCAAATCAGAAGTAGGCCTATTGTATTCACGTTTTCTTGATTTAAAAATTAAGGCAATAGGTTTTTTTTTGTTTTAAATCTATTAAATCTACCGATTTAAGCATGCTATGTTTGGATTATATGGCAATATTATATAAAAATAAGTTGAATTTAGTACGATAGTCAGGATTTGTGAGATTAATTCAAATGTTTTGCTTTTGGACATAAAATGTTAATCAATCAATCAATCTTTATTTTATATAGCGTCTTTCATACTGGACCACCATCACAAAGCGCTTTACAAGATGCAGTAACAACAAGAAAATCCTTAATACTTTAAATACAGAGAAATGCATTATACATGACATACAGTAAAAAACAATGCATAATACATTAAATACAGTGAAAAAGGCATAATACATGATAATAGTAGCAACAACACTGTAGCTAATAGCAGATATCAGGCTTAAAGAGCATGGAAAGCACGAGAGAACAGGTGGGTTCTTGAGAGCTGATTTAAAGCGAGCGACGGTGGGAGCATCACACACCAAAGCTGAGAGAGAGTGCCAAAGAGTCGGAGCCATGAAGCTAAATGAGCGTTCTCCAAGTGTGGTGCACATTTGCTTGGGGATGACAAGCAGTCCAGAGTCAGAGGACCTCAGCTTGCGGGCAGGGACATAGCTGGTCAGCAGGTTGAGGAGGTACTCAGGACCTGTGTTATGAAGGGCATTGTAGGTGAGCAGGAGAGTTTTAAAAATAATCCTGAACTTTACAGGTAAGAAGGGGGGGTGATGTGTTCACATTTTTTTACATCTGGTAAGGATCCTGGCAGCGGCATTCTGAACTAGCTGCAGTCGGTTTATGGTGCGTGCCGGGAGACCACCATATACAGAGTTGCAGTAGTCGAGTCGAGAGGAGACAAAAGCATGACAAAGTATCTCCGCATCCGGGAGGGAAAGGTAGAAAGGTAGGACTCTGGAGATGTTTTGAAGATGGTAGAAGGAAGATTTCACCACGGAGGAGATGTGGGCATCAAAGGAGAGGATGCTGTCAAGAAGTACACCAAGGCTTCGTACTGTGGGGGAAGGCAGACTTAAGCAATCGATCTTATTTGACGGTTCTGGTTGTAAGTGGGGCAAGAGTGTCGATGATATAAGTAAGGGTGGCATTGTAGAGGGTCACCGCATCATCAACTGAGGACGGGAGAGTACCAGTTAGAGGGGATGAAGAGACACATTCCGAGAGTTTCAGAGGATTCAGCAGATTCTTGGGACAGAAGGAGATAACAGTATCAGTAGCAGAGGAAGGAGCAAGGGGGATTAATATTAGCAGTGATTAGGAAGTGATCAGAGAGAAAGATATCTGAGATGGAGAGAATGGAGATATCAAGACCCCTGGTGATGAGCAGATCCAGGGTGTGTCCTCGGGAGTGAGTGGGGACATTGACAGATTGAGAGAGTCCAAGACCGTCCAGAAGCGTGCTGAAGTCAGTCACTAGGGGGAAAGAGCAAGTCAACATGAATGTTGAAGTCACCTAGGAGTAGGATTTTGTCAGTAGAAGTGCAGACGAGGGAGAGGAATTCTTGTTCTTAGGTGGATGGTAGATAACAGCAAGGGTGAGGGACATGGGAGAGGGGAGCTTGATGGTGAGATGCTCAAATTAAGAAAAGACAAAGGCAAAGAAAGAACTGAAGAAGCGAACACAGAATTTGCAATAATAGCACTGCCCCCGCCTCGGCCAGTGAGGCGAGGTTTGTCAAAGAGGGAATAGCCCTTTGGGGTGGCTAGATGCAGCGAGTGCATCTCATTTACAGAGTGCCAGGTTTCAGCTACACAGAGAAGACCAAGATTGGTATCAGTTATAACTTCACTGTGAAGCAGAGATTTGTTAGTCAGGGAACGACAATTGAGATTTTCAAGTTTGTAGCAGGCAGCATAGGGGTGGAAGAGTTAGTAAAGGTATGTGCAGCAGGTACTAGTGTTCATTCTGGGAGTGGAGAACGAGTGAGCCGGCTTTGTCCAGGGGATCCAGACTTCAGGTGTCAAAGTAGGAATGAGGCCTGTAGTAGCCATTGGGAGGAATTTGGGAAAGATCCTCGCTACACCTGTCCTCGCTCTGACGGCCACAGACTGCCCTTGGATGTGTGGCCCTTAGACAGCTGGCGGTTAGGATGGCTGGCGATCTAAGACATTGTTTGCCAATTTATACTACCCTGTAGGCCTGGAGCCGTATACTTAACACACGTTTCTAATCAGCCTCCCAATTCAACACAGCCCAGCACACAAAGGAAATCTAAATTACAATTTTTAAGTGCAGTCTGGTTACTTTAGCAATCAACGATTTAAACTATTAAATTAACTGTAATTCACTTATTTCAATTTTGTTTCTGCCAGCAACTGAAAACACATGTGTCTCTTCTGTAATTAACAACCATAGTTCAGATATAAATTGCTTCTGTTAAAATAAATAATTTTTTTATTATTGTTACAATGTTAAAGGGACATCTGATACAGATGCACGCATACTCTTCAGTTGTTAAAAACTCAAGTCCTTTGTATTCTTTTTTTATAATCGGAAGGGTTCTAATTTGAATATAAATTGCCTTTTTGTTTGACTATTATGCACAATGGTGTTTTTGGTTATTGGATCTTCTGTTAAAAAAAAAACGAATGTTTGTTTTTTATTTTGAAAAATAAAACGTCAATGTATGGATTATCGTTGATAAATGCCTATACGATAATCGAATATGAAATTAGGGTACCGATTGCACCACTACATGTAAGCAATAATGTATGGTTGGTGGTATAAAGATATGTGGCTGTTTGGAAGTGAGACAGGGAAAGGAACATTATTATTCAATATAAACTTGAAAACCAATGCTAAATAAGTTTGAGAATTGCTTAGAAATTAAATCTGAAACACTGTTTATATCATATTTCAGTTTTGTAATGTAATTTACAAATGATTTGAAAATTGAGCCATATGCATTCAGGCATTCATTGTGAATTACTTAGTAATGTACCTAGACAAGGATACTAGAGCTGTACCCTTCTTGCTAGTAGAATGTTACAAATGTTATAGCATTTTCATTTTAAAACATGACATCTGGACCATTACTCCCCAGCTAAGAAAACACTCCTCGGGAAGCAAGCAGAGTGTTCTTTGTCATGACGCACGTGCATCAACATATGGAATTAACTGAATAAGTAAAAGCAAAACAATAGGCAAGTGTATGTTAATAAACTATAATAAGTAACAGATAAACTCACGTTAATAAAACTAGAGCAAAACAACACGGTAAAAAAAGCTTAAAATTGCTATGTACTATGAAATTAGCTGGTGGGCATGTTTTGGTCTATCACAATGGCAGAAGCAAAAATAATGGACGTTACTTAGGGTTAACTTAACGTTAATAAACTAACTGTAAAACTAAATTAACACAGCACCCCTACACATGTTACAAAATGCAGCAGCAATATACAAGACATGCACATTATTTAACAGAACAGTGAAGCAACACCAGAATGTGAAACACTAAATTGCTTGGCGACTTGTGTCTGATTCAGGTTTTTTTCAAGAGCTCAAACAATTTCCAACTTTGTGTAGCAAGAGAAAGAGCTGTGCATTTTGCCGTTTTGCTTACATGCCATTTTGTAGCGATGAGGAGCACTCGTGGAAATCAGAATACAAAACAATTCAATGATATGACGGCGGTTCTGGAAAGATTTAATAAACCAATCAGAGTCCTGCAAGACACTCTTTAGACTAAAGGAAGCTCTCAGTTTATATACCTTATTCTCAGGTTATGTATTTAAACTTGTACTTCCTGGGTCATTTTACCTCAGCAGTGTTTTCTGGGTCAAATCATGTTACTGTCTGAATGCATGTCAGTGAACCTTTAATAATTCATTTATTAGGTAAATTCACTATTATTAAAAGGGACATCTTTTTATTTCTTTTCAAATACAAATTGCCTGCAGGTATTGTGTGGTTTGCCTTTTGAGAGTAAATTACAAATAATTTGTTGCAGTATTGTCAGTTTTAAATGCCACATAACATAAAAATTCCATAGATCAAAACAAAGATTTCTAAATCTCTAAACATGAGATCTGACCCATTTATATCAGAATTCTAACAAAATAAATCTGACTTGGGGGTGGGGAGAAGAGATACACATGCACATCATGGACAATGCACAAGGATGAAAGCAGTTAATGTATTCAAGAATCAGTAATTTACCAGGAAGAGCTTGTTTATTGCATACATTTGTCCTGTTTAAGTTCATACATGCATCTCTAACTGCATGATAAAGTGGTCCTGATAAGTAGGAAGTAGGGGTAGCAGTAACAGATTACCAAAAAAATAAAAATCTGGAAACAGACCTTTTGCAACAGAATAATGAGCCTCCACGGAACAAACACAATCTTCCTTTGTTGTTACTATTGACCTTCTTCATGATTGTGATGTGGACTGATAAAGGGACCCGTGGATAATGACAGGGATCGTTCTATAGGAACCTGATTAAGACTGTGTCACTTTCCCTGTGCCTCCACATAATTAAGTTATAATCGGATGCACCAGTCCTCAGCATGCAACAATATACATTACTGTACTCTCAGGACACCATCAACAGCTCCTGTCAGCACTGTAATATTAAATCAATGCATGTATCTGCTTATAAAATAGCTAATTTAATATACCTCAAGTAATTTGCTGGTAACCTGACCACAAACATGTCACTTTTATGCTTTAAGTCAGGCTGCCCAGGCAGGTCATCATATTCTATCCTGTTTTAGGTGACTGGCTGAGCAGAGTTATTGCCAAGACTGTTTTAGATTAAAAAGGCCCCTATATTTGTATAGCGTCGTCCCATATTACCTGATCAACAGCAGAAGGAATTGTGTGTTCTGACCAAATTATAAGTGCCACTAAAACAAAACACTGCTGTTGAGGAGGTTCTGCATGTTGTTTGTCTGCAGCTTCACTGTGCAGGTCGCCTAAAGACCCACAGCTGCAGATTCATGTGTTGAACACGGGTACAGTTTATCAGGAATTAGTATTGCACCCCTAAAAGACTGAAAGCCACCAGGGAGACAGAAGAGGGTCAAAACAGCTGGGTTCAGGCAGGCAGAGGCAGGGAAAAAAAGAAACTTCATCAAACACAACCACCAGAAATCAAAACATCAAAACACATTTGAGCCACTTCAAAATTTAGATGATCAAAACCAACATCAAGAGAACGAAAGGAACAACATCCAGGACCCTATTAACAGTGATGGCCAGACAGCAAAAAGAAGGGAGGTCATGATTGTTGGGGACTCCATGTTGAGAAACACAGCAAGTTCAGTTTGCAGTCTGGACCCCCTTACAACAACAGTGTGCTGCCTTCCAGGAGCCTTTGTCACGCACATCACTGAGAACGTGGACAGGCTCCTAGAATGAACAGGAGACGACCCGGTAGTAGTCGTCTGCATCGGTACAAACAACATTGGAAGAGACAGACCAAAATCCATGCAAAACAAATTCAGAGATCTAGGAAGGAAATTAAAAGACAAGACCAAAACTGTGGTATACTGCCGGCAAATTGCAAAGGAGCATACGGACAACTGAAAATAAATAATCTAAATGCATGGCTGAAATTGTGGTGCACATAGGAAGGCTTCACCTTCCTTGAACATTGGACTACATTCTACAACAAGGACTATCTATATAGGCGGGACAGACTGCACTTAAATAAAAAAGGGAACCTCGAGGAGGTTCAGAAGCATTTAAACTACATGGAGGCTGTGTGGTCCAGTGGTTAAAGAAAATGGCTTATAACTAGGTCCCCGGTTCATATCCCACCTCAGCCACTGACTCATTGTATGACCCTGAGCAAGTCACTTAACCTTCTTGTGCTCTGTCTTTTGGGTGAGACGTAGTTGTAAGTGACTCTGCAGCAGATGCATAGTTCACACACCCTAGCCTCTGTAAGTCACCTTGGATAAAGGCGCCTGCTAAATAAACAAATAACAAATAAATAAACTAGAATAGAAGGGGGGAGAAATCAACAAAGAAACAGAAGTCTCAGAGACAAAATGTTAGAACTTGAAGCTAATGGACTAACAAGTAACTACGATATGATAGATGTTCAGACTCTTGGGCATCCAAGAGTGATGGAGATGAATATAATATTAGTGGGTATACACTGTATAGGAAAGACAGGCAGGACAAAAGAGGCAGAGGGGTAGCGTTATACATCAAAAATAGTCTTGAAGCCCAGGTGTCAAATCTGTAGAATCAATATGGGTCAGAATAATGGACAAAAATTCAAAGGGCATAATAATAGGGGCATGCTATAGACCGCCAAATTCAGGCACCAAGCAAAATAATCTGTTATACAATGACATTAGAAATGCGTGCAGCAAAGGAGAAGCCATATTAATGGGGGATTTCAACTTCACTCATATAAAATGGGAAAACCCAGTGGGGAGCACGACAGATGAAACTGAAATTGTGGAAATGACAAATGACTGCTTCCTAATGCAATTTGTCAAGGCACCGACTACAGGGGAGGCATGCCTTGATTTAGTCTTTTCAAATAACGAAGACAGAATAACTAAAACAGAGGTCAGAGAACCATTGGCAAACTCAGACCACAACATTTGAAGTGCTTTTTAAAACCCAAAAAGTAATGACTAAAGCTAAGGTTTACAATTTTAGAAAGGCAAACTATGAAGGTATGAAACATAACAGAAGTTACAGACAAGTTACTTACAGAAGTAGACTGGAGTAAAATAGAGAAAACATCCACGGAAAAAGGATGGCTGTTTTTTAAAAATGTAGTACTAGAGGCGCAAAACAATAACATCCCAAAAGTAGACAAATCTAAATCTAAAATAAAATTGAAGTGTTGAATTTAAATCAAGCGAAGTAATTATAAAACTTTCCAATACATTAGTAAGACCTCATCTAGAATATTGTGTTCAGCTCTGGTCACCTCGCTACAAAAAGGATACTGCTGCTCTAGAAAGAGTGCAAAGAAGAGCGACCAGAATTATTCCGGATTTAAAAGGCGTGTCATATGCAGACAAGCAAAAATAATTGAATCTCTTCAGTATTGAACAAAGAAGACTACGCGGCGATCTGATTCAAGCATTCCAAATTCTAAAAAGTATTGACAATGTTGACCCAAGGGACTTTTTCGACCTGAAAAAAGAAACAAGCACCAGGGGTCACAAATGGAGATAAAGGGGCATTCAGAACAGAAAATAGGAGGCACTTTTTTTACACAGAAAATTGTGAGGGTCTGGAACCAACTCCCCAGTAATGTTGTTGAAGTTGACACCCTGGGATCCTTCAAGAAGCTGCTTGATGAGATTCTGGGATCAATAAGCTACTAACAAACGAGCAAGATGGGCTGAATGGCCTCCTCTCGTTTGTAAACTTTCTTATGTTCTTATGTTCTTAAATTCTCTACTACAGGTGCTGGTCTGTGCACGTACATATATCATTTCAAAGCCTTTCATCTCCTTTCCTGGAACCCAGGTAAACTTGGAAACAAGATGAAAACCTGAACAAAATGAGAATAAATGTCTTTCTGTTCCTCGTAAACCGCAAAAAATCTTTTGGACATTTGGCTAGATTTTTTTGGTGTAAAAAATGTATTGCTGTTTTTCCTATTTTTTTCCTGCTAAGTCTCTTGAAGTCCCTTTAAATCCAGGTGCTTATTAAAAATGAAGCACTTGATTGTGTTGTCGGCTTCCTCTTTGAGCAACCTCCCCTTCCAATTCGTCAAATTTCAATTTTAGTAAATTAACACTTAGCTAAAAAACAAACACATTCTCTAGATACTCTGTAAATATGTTTACTGATGTTAGATGTGAAAAATACTTTAGAGCTATATACATTGTACATGTTCAGTATGTATACATTGTCAATCCCATCATAAAAATAACAAAAATGTTTGAATTATAAAATAAAACAAGTTAGCTTTGTCTGACTTCCAAATCGACTAACTGAAACTCATAACTAATTTTACATGCCTTTTCTTTTTTTTAAGCAATCACTCACTCTGTGGCACGACTTAGTTCATTATTTTGCACCATAACCTATGCTTTTTATCACTTCTAGGCTGTTAAGAACATCTGTCAAACACAAGTTTTGAATGGATAAGTTAGATTTAAATTATAAATATGAACAGTTTTTAATGTATGTTACAAATATTAAGGTCAGTTACCTTATATTAAAAAAAAAAAAAATCAAGAAAACACACTTATTAAGGTTATCTAAACAACCCAATGTGTTTTTTTTTTAATAAGATACAAAACAAGTTTGATTAAAAAAGAAATTCAAATGTAGGCCAATATCTGTGCCAAAATTCAGAGCTTTAAGTTGGATTTAACAAATATGGAGAAACCTCCTTAAGATGCATAATTGATATAGCGTTTACAAATGTACATATTACCTAGAAATAAAATTGATTTTGATGAGTTTATTTGTATTGGCTTATTATACCTTTACCTCTGGTAGGAGCAGAGCTGTCGTTAGACTCTTGGGGGCCCCTTCCTCCTCCCACCCACACATTGGTTGACTTCCACATAAGAAATAATGCAAACACTAAGATCAGTAGGCCCAATTATTATTACGTACCTGTTAAAAGTTAATGATATATTTTTATATTCATAATTGTCGTTTGATTAAACAGTGTTGTGAACTAGACTATGCCACTTTAAGGTGACATATGCAGTATTATGAATTTTTGCATAAAATTTAAGTTTTTCAGTACTCTGTAGATTTGACGTAACTTAGTGGGGGGACCCCCCATGGCCTGGGGCCCCGGGCAATTGCCCTGGTTGCTAGCCCCTAAAACCAGCATTGGGCAGTAGGTTCTATTGGCCATTGTTGATTCAGTTGTATACAATAAAACAAGCAGTACTACTTCCAAATATAAAAAGAAGTGTAAGATGTTAAAAAAGATGTTCACATGTTACTGGCCTATATGCAGCTACACACCAAAATGTAACGTGTACTTGTTCTTCAGTCAAGCTCAAGCTCACATAAACTCACCTCAAAACAGTAATCCACTAGAGCCTTTCTGAGCACCTACTTCTGCTGCCTCTCGCTCGTCCCCTGTGTACAAACTGCACTCTAAACTAAACCTGCTGCATGTACAGGGAGCTGGAATGATGCTAAGGAGAAGTGACACCCCAAAAAGGAAATGCGCATAGAGATGTAGTCATCTGTAAAGCTAACAACTGAAATTAGGATTCTGCACATGTTTTCTGCCAAGACAAAATTCACATGCCGTATACTCTGGCTTATTCTTCATGTTTAATATGATGTCTGCTTCCCCCCCACAAAAAAGTAAAAAAAAAAAAAAAAAAAAAAAAAACACATGGAAAGAATGCTTCACTTCTTAATCTTTACTAATCATTATGTCCAACCACTGAATGACAAATGCAATTATCCATCAAGCTCTACATATGGCCCCACAGGAGTATACGTGGTTATCTTGCTGTAAAGTAACAGCTTCAGCACTGGTAGCCAACTGTGGGGTAGATGTACTAAGGTGTTGAGGCTGTTGCAATAGTTGCAAACGAGTCAGAAGTCTAGGGTGAAATGTACTAAACAAGCGCAATGCTGTCAGCGACTTTTTAGGGAATGCTTTGCGGCAGCAGTTTTTCTTTGCGGTTTAGCCTTAGATGAATATGTAATTATGGACGTCACTTACAATTTGTGACACAATTGCAGCAATTTGTTAATAACTTTTAAAAACACGTTTTAAACAGTCGCAATTAGCAAATCTTTATGAAAAACACTATCCCCTAACCATGGCCGCTGTGACTGCAGCAAGGAGGAGACATTGTCTTTAGCAAGAACGAATGATTTGTAGGGTGAGAAGAGAAAGGGTATTTCGTACCCGCAGTACCCTCTTCGATTTAAATGAAGACCAAATTAAGCACAGGTACAGGCTCGGCAGCCACATCATTCTTGAGCTGCTGTGATTTAAAAGCCTACCTGGAGCTTGTTACCCAGAGAAGCCATGCTATCCCTGCAGTGGTCAAACTATTGTCCACCCTGCATTATCTTGCCTTTGGGTCCTTTCAGGGGACTGTGGCATCTGTTGCCGCCATTTCCCAGTCCGCTTTTTCTCGTGCATTGCCAGTTGTGCTCAATGCATTTTTGAGGCAAACACCCAAATACCTATTTTTCCATAAAAGCGGGGTATACGTACAAGCCTTGAAAACAAAATTTCTATGATATTTCTGGTTTCCCCAACGTGTTGGGAGCAATAGACTGCATACATGTGCCACTAACCCCTCCAGCTCACTCTGAGCATCTGTATAGGAATAGGAAACACACCTATTCTATTAATGTGCAGGTGGTTTGTAATTGTGCACAATTTAGCACTGCACCACTGACTAACTTAAATAAAAACAGTATTCATTTGGCTTATAGGCTACTCGTGATAATATGAATTAGTGGTATAATGTAAAGAATTGACTGTCCTCCCATAAGTATCATAACTTTTCAATGCGGCACCATGATCTAGTTTGTGTTAATTGTCTAGGCTACTAAGTAGGCTAAGTTAAAAATAATAATTAAAAAATAAAATAAAATAAAAAAAAACACTAAAATCATTTAGTTTTAATTTAAAATAATCTTTTAGCAGCATGATTTATTTTGTGTTACCGGTAGCCTACAGACTAAAGTAAAAAGAAAGTGTGCTAGGTATTCATTTGATTTTACTACTGTACTGTATACTGTACAGGCCTACTGTGCAGATTTATATTTTTCATAATGTAATGTGTAGCCTACCCAAAACACCTTGGTGTTATTTCAGCGCAATGATTTATACATTCAAAATACATTGAGCACTGTAAATATATGTGTGCGATTTTATTACATTTTTTTTTTAAACCCGACACCTCCTTATGTCGGACAAGCATGTCCAGTTTAGCGAAGGGCTACTGTATGATTATGAAAAGCTTTTTGATAGAAACACATTTTTTATTTGGGGGTTAAGGTGAGGGCCCCCCTATAGAATCTGACGGGATTAAGCTGCCTTTCATTAACTTATTCAAGAAAATGTTGCACGACTCTCGCAATGCTAGAGATCTCGCTAAGATCTATGCAACAAATAATTAAATGATAATATTGCGGCTCTCTTCATTAACATATTTGATCTTTGTACATGCGACAAAATGTACATTTTGCGAACTGTCGCAATGAAAATGAAAATTGCGGTATGTTTGCACTGCAATTGGCCCACCTTAGTACATTTACCCCTGAGTTTAAAGATGACAAACTACTGCACCCCACGTCTTTTTTTTATTTTTTATGGGCAAAACTAGTATAGTCTAACCCGCTTAAGTGTATAGCCTATTTTTAATCAATATTTATACACTTAAACAGAGTATACACTTAAGCAGGTTGGTGATTCCCAAATCATATACAGTACAGTATAAATGTACCCATAACAGAAAACATTATGCTACAGTCCTGCAGGCTGGATTTGTAAAGCGATGCAAACACAAGGACCCGTTGACATTCTGTGGGTTTACGTCTGCACAAAACCTTTAAAATCAAGACCAAAGTGTTTACCATTTTATTAATCAATCACAACAAGTCAGGCAAACAATTAATTACAGTATTTCACTATAATAAAATATGAAAACAAAACCATCAGTTTATAAAATGTTTTATTTAAATGTGCAGTAAATGGCAGCTACATGCCATTTCAGATTAACTGAAATTTGAACAGAAATTATTACGGATAAATGCTTGGTTCATTTTAACACCTCATAGTCCTTTACAGCAGTCCTTTTACATTCTAGTTGCTGACACGTGGTAAAACAAAAGTTGCAAAAAATTAATAAATAGATGATAATAATTTTAAATCGCCATAAAAATCCAATGGTTGAATTAGGCATGTTGTGTCTGGAGGCAGAAAGATCAGATGGATATTTCTCAATGGAACATGGCTGGGATGCGCAGCACATTATCCAAAACAAATGCAACCTTGCGTTGCTTTGCTCCCATATGTCTATCAAATTCCAATAGCCAGTCTTTGAAAAGCACAGCTGTCATCCAGGCATTTGCATTGACAGCATATGTTACAGGCAAAGCTGCATTGCAACCCCCCTAAAACATCTTGGGTTTTTGTTCTTTCCAATCAAAAGAACTTTGCGTTTGTTGGTTCCAGTCAAATTGCAGCAAAGCAATAATGTCACATGGTCTTTACACTTCTTGCTTCCCGCAACCGATTTGTTTTTGAATGCCAAGGTGCCATCTGGAGCAGCTCTGTAGTACAGAGCCATTTCATCACAATTGTAAATGTTGTCTTCATCAAAATCAGTAAGGATTGCAGTGAGTGTAGTGCTCACCCAGTCTTCAGCAGCAGGGGAGTTGGCATCATTTTTGTCTCCATCTGTACATTGGAACTTTATGTTATGCCTTTTTTTCCAATGACATAACCTTCCATTTGTTGCAGAAAGTTGGTAATCTCAATTTCTCTTGCCAGGTCCTCCGCTTTTCCTGTTAAAATTGCATCAGTGATTGAAGCATTCTGTGTTCTTGCCATTTGGAACCATTGCAGTAGAGCCGCGTCAACATCACTTCCTTTCCTTCTCGCTTACGTTTCTGATTAGGATTGGAATTGTACATCCATTCAGACAGAATAGTGTATTTCTTCTTAAATCATTCTAGAGATGACTGGTTGAGACACATCAAATCTTTTTGCCAGCTCTGCTTGAGAGATTTTAGGACCCTGTAGGAACTCCAAAACTTTATCTTTTTCTGCCAGGCTAAGCTCCTTTTGCTTCTTCTTGGCTGCCATTTTAGTGCAGGAATATCTTGAAAGCATTCACTTGCCTGATACCAAACCAGGCTCATGCCCGTTTTTGTCACATTACATTGCACATGCTCACTTAACTGTATATAAGTGTGTATATAAGTATCACCGCTACGTAGTAAAACGGGAATATACACTTACAATATTACACTTAAACTGGCTAAATTTCATAATGTAGCAATGGTAATAGTTTGGGATTTTAAAATGTAATACACTTAAGTGGGGCAGACTGTAAGTTTGAGAAGTACAATAAAATACAAAATATGCTGCCAACCATAACATTATATCCCTACCAGCACTAAAACACCAGCACGTTGCCTCCTGACATGAGGTGAATCTTTAATAAAGTAGCACCGTAGCCTGGTCTCTTCCCTTGTGAAGTGAAGGGTAAATGATGGGGCTGAGCCCAAACCCAAATTTGTATTCGGGATTACAACATATTACTTGTTTGAATATTCTGATTTCATTAACAGGAAAAAACATATGTTTAATTCCACTACATACAACATTTCAGAGACTACATACCATTTGCCTTTTAAGCACTTAGAGATCCTTGTATAAGAAAAAAAAGGCTATAGGGGAGTACAGCTGCTCACTGATACCTCTCCCTGAATGTAATGATATGCAGCAGCACCGGCAGAGTCACATAGTGGTAAAAAGGGGCATAAAGAAGATTATATTCTTCTATTAAAATCTATTTCAAAATGTTGCCTTGGAATAGTGTCCTAAAGCTCTGTTGCTGGGTGTCAAAGCCAGGTCAGCACTAACCCAGAGATGGGGTGACACAGAATTAAAATGTCATTTTCTGAAACTGTCTTCCTCAGACAGCAACATGGGCAGTCAACTGTGATGGTGACATCCAGTAACTGATCCTACACTCTCACTTTACAAGCAATTATAAAAATTCAAGATTGCCTTTTGTTTTTTTTGTTGAAAGGTGATACTTGCAGCCTTCATTTTCATAAAAGAATGTACTTCTATAGAGCAATAAAATTGAAGAAAAAAATTAATGTGGTATAACAATAATTGCATTTTTAAATCCCTGGCTCTAGTACCGGATGAGAAAAAGTAATGTTCCTGCAACCAAACACCAGTAAAGTTCACACGCTTTCTTTTTAAACTAATGATTTGACATTCCAAACTCAAAACTGTGCTTTTCTTTGAGAGCCAAGTGGTAGCTTATAAAAATAACTTCTCCCCAGATAAACCATATAAGGAGAGGTGTCGATGCAGCCCACAGAAGACATCAATCAGAAGTCACAATCTACATGAACACTAACCTGTTTTTCCTGTAGTGGTGAGCAAATGCTGATGTATACATATAGATACAGATACAGAGACACACACACGTACTTCACATTATTTTACAGTTTTTATACATAGAGATCCTTACGTTAAAAAAAGGAGAGGGGGCAAATCACTGGATATTAGAAACCCTGGACTATCTCATGACTATCGTGGAAAATGTGATTCAAATTGGTGTGTTTATACAAAAGGTCTAGAGTGTGTTTAAGGACGTCAATATTTAGATCTTGTTAGATCAATAATTGATGTTTAGATCATTAGACCACTGAAATAGATCTGATAAATGATCTTTGTGATTCAGGAAATATAAATAAATGAATTAACCAGCTGAGAAACATTATAGATTTACCTGAATTATTTCAGATTTTCAATCCAAGTTCCCTTTCGTTAAAAAACAAGCTTTATAAAACATTGTGACTCAGTGGCAAGTGAATTCTGAGAAATGTAGCTATCCATCTCAGACACTTGACTTTTCTGTGTGGGTGAGATTTAAGCCACTGTGCCACTATTTACTGATGTTAATTACCCTTAGTGTGCACAACATTATAAGGAAACAAACAAAAAAACACAGTCATTATTTGTATATAAGACATACCAGTTACATTATAAATACAAAAATACAAGAGACAGAGTCTCTTCAAAGTGATTGTTTCAAGTTTAATAACCCATTTAATATTGCCTGTCAATTCCATTTTTTGAGATATCAATCAGGGGTGTAATGAGCAACGCAGGAGGCTGAACGTACTGTATATCTAGAACAGTGGTGTTAAATGTGCTATTTTATTTTGCCACATAATTAGTTTAGTCTTGTTTACAATATTTGTTGCAAGCTGCTGCAAAACTCAATGGAGAACACAACGGGGCTTGGGCACAGAAATAGCGCCTTGTGGCACAGTCCAGCAATCTTTTAAAAATTGCATCTACACAAGCATGAAATAATGTGGGGATACATAATTCTATGGGGTAATGTTACACAAATGTGCGTAACACCTGTCAGAACAATACGATTTTGAGATACATGCCCTGGTTCAATGTCAGTGAGTGAAGTTTTTCCAGTCAAATCTGTATATGTAAAAATGTTTTGGGCACATGCCTAGTTTGCTTATACATTAATCTTGCCCTGTGTATTGTTCCATACAGTTTTACACATTTATTTTATATATTTGAAGGAGCACTTACAAGCCTATGTTTACAATAACAGTCCAGATTGCCTAAGCCTTTGCTCCTCTGTAAAGTTTGCTCCACTTTTTCAAAGTGAAATAAAAAAAGCTAATATTTTAGAACTTAGAATTTAGGTGTTTGCGGGAGCCCAAATTAACATTGAGTTCTAAAAAACAGCAAATGTCTGATGGAAAGAGATTAAGCACCATTGCTACAGGAGTTCCTCTTTGAGCACATACACCCTAACATTAAGAGATATCAGCCCTAAGCCCATCTTTTTTTATTCTATACCCATAACTATGCTCAATTGACCATTATTTGGGCCCCCTAGAGAGATCAATCCCTGCAGCTTTTCACAGGATATAGACTTAGATAGGAACCCCATCTGTTGAAAGCGGAGAGGCCTTCAGACTAATCTAATGTATCACTAGGAAGAACATTTAAAAAGAGTTCGCTGATTTAGTGTTCATGTTTTCTGCACCACTATACTTCACACTCCTACGCAGTCAGATATTACAGCTGTGCTCTGAAGGACAGTCAATGGACCCGACCAGAAATAGGATGACCTTCTCATATCCTATCCAGGCCCTTCTCACCTAATAATAATGATAAGATCCAACACTGAGCACCTGCACTACATGGAGGGGGGTGAGGTACTGATATAATTATTTTAATCACAGCTTCTATAATTTTATAGAAAAATGTTAAACAGCTTCATCCCTGGAGGCTAATGGATACGTTTGCTACTGCTTATGGCCAAGCACGACATTTAAAAACATTGGTAAAGCTGTTTTTTTTTACACCCGAAATGTGTTGCCGTTGTATCACGTAAGCTATTTATAACAGCTTTTTTAACTGAAGTTTTTAGTTTACACCATTTTTGTAAAGGGAAGGTAAAAAACAACACAGAAGGCTTACTTAAGGACTCACCTCATGTATGTATGAGTTTTGAATTGTACAGTATGTGTTTTTTTCACAGCACAATACAGACTGTATATATACAGCTCTGGAAAAAATTAAGAGACCACTGCAAAATTATCATTTTCTCTGGTTTTACTATTTATAGGTATGTGTTTGAGTAAAATGAACATTTTTGTTTTATTCTATAAACTACTGACAACATTTCTCCCAAATTCCAAATAAAAATATTGTCATTTAGAGCATTTATTTGCAGAAAATGACAACTGGTCAAAATAACAAAAAAGATGCAGTGTTGTCAGACCTCGAATAATGCAAAGAAAATAAGTTCATATTCATTTTTAAACAACACAATACTAATGTTTTAACTTAGGAAGAGTTCAGAAATCAATATTTGGTGGAATAACCCTGATTTTCAAGCACAGCTTTCATGCGTCTTGGCATGCTCTCCACCAACTTTCACATTGATGTTGGGTGACTTTATGCCACTCCTGGCGCAAAAATTCAAGCAGCTCGGCTTTGTTTAATGGCTTGTGACCATCCATCTTCCTCTTGATCACATTCCAGAGGTTTTCAATGGGGTTCAGGTCTGGAGATTGGGCTGGCCATGACAGGGTCTTGATCTGGTGGTCCTCCATCCTCACCTTGATTGACCTGGCTGTGTGGCATGGAGCATTGTCCTGCTGGAAAAACCAATCCTCAGAGTTGGGGAACATTGTCAGAGCAGAAGGAAGCAAGTTTTCTTCCAGGACAACCTTGTACTTGGCTTGATTCATGCGTCCTTCACAAAGACAAATCTGCCCGATTCCAGCCTTGCTGAAGCACCCCCAGATGAGTCCAATTTTCAGCTTTGCCCAACACCTGGTCGTCTAATGGTTAGACGGAGACCTGGAGAGGCCTACAAGCCACAGTGTCTCACACCCACTGTGAAATGTGGTGGAGGATCGGTGATGATCTGGGGGTGCTTCAGCAAGGCTGGAATCGGGCAGCTTTGGCATGAATCAAGCCAAGTACAAGGTTGTCCTGGAAGAAAACTTGCTTCCTTCTGCTCTGACAATGTTCCCCAACTCTGAGGATTGGTTTTATATATATATATATGACATACCTGTATCCACTTTTTTTAAAAAATGTAATAGACACTTTATAACATTGTTAGCCAATATAGGGACAACATTTCTGCATCAGAAAGCTATGCATAATATTTATATAGGCCAGATAGAATCAGCTAGAACCTCATCTGAGCCTCACACTCACATTCTTTGTTGCAGGGAGCCTATGTTGGGAACCAACATCTGCCATCAAAGTTATGGTGCTGTGGAAATTGAACTTTTGGAAAACAAAGCGATAGAAGACTTCTAAATATTTTATTAATATTACCCCTTTAAGGTTGTTAACTTTCTCAGGAAAAAGGACATTGCCTCACAAATGCAGTCATTTTCAGAGTGCATGGTGGAATTGTCTATGTAAATGTATAAAAGGCATCTGTCACCATTTTAGATAATTGACAAATAACTGTGTCAGCACTACCTCCATTATTAGCCAGAGGTTAAATGTTTCAGCATGTCTAGTACAGATAGAGTTTCCAACTTGGTGATTAATTTGTGGATTCATATTCAAAGAAAAAGTATAGTTAGCCTGGATTGATGGACCTTCCATGTTAAAAATAGAAGTCCAATTTATGACTTTAATATCCCTATTTAAATGCATGAACAGATGCTTAGCTGCAGGCAATGTCATGGATACTGTAAGTGAAAAGGAAGCAGGTTTGCTATTTAGACAGATGTACAATGTGTTATATTAGGAGCTTGTGGTCAGGAAGAATTGATCAGCTGCGATTTATTGTTCAATGTATTATCTCATGATTAGATACATGCGGTTTTGCAGCCTTCTGATTTTTAATGGAAGGCAAGCATTTAGAAACATTTCAGAACTTAAAATTTTTAATAAAAGTCACTTATTCAAGACATAACAACTATATTTTTGCCTTGACATAAAACACTATTAACTAAACATATGGTTTATAGAAACAAGATATATCCAAGAGCACCACAGATCAAACACTCATTTATGAAGAGAACCCTTATTTTATTTTATTTTATTTACTGTAAGACTACAGAGCAAGTGGTGTCATAATCCATATTGCTGATTTCTAAAAGGATCCACGTTTTAAAGTCTTGGATCTTAAAAGTAAAGTAAAACTGTTGTCCTTTCCCAATATAAAAATAAACTCTACAGACTACCGGTGAAACAGGTATATAATTTATTATTATTATTATTATTATTATTATTTGTTTATTTAGCAGACGCCTTTATCCAAGGCGGCTTACAGAGACTAGGGTGTGTGAACTATTCATCAGCTGCAGAGTCACTTACAATTACGTCTCACCCAAAAGACGGAGCACAAGGAGGTTAAGTGACTTGCTCAGGGTCACACAAGGAGTCACTGGCTGAGGTGGGATTTGAACCGGGGACCTCCTGGTTACAAGCCGTCAAAAACTAGTTTAAGACAAATTGAAAATATGACAACTGTTGAACCAAATGTTAATTGTTACAGTTTCAGCCTGAGTTGTGCCCCAGTCATTTAAGAACATGTTTTTTTTTCCCCAATAAAAGAGGCCAACATCTTGTAAGCCTTGTACAGTAGAAACCTAATCTTCAGCTTTAGGATGAGGTGCCTTTTCACCTTGTTACATGATTTAGACAATCAGTCTTGATTTCTATATTGTGATCCACTCAATGAGTTGTTCTAAACAACTGGGCCAAGGATTCTCTAAAGATATATATATATGCTATACTATTGTGTGAGATACCTATGTATGTATGCACCCTTATACGTTATTCCCTGTGGATAATAATAATAATAATAATAATAATAATAATAATAATAATAATAATAATACTACAATCTTTATATAAAAATAATTTCGTTTTTAATACATCTGCTTTAATGTGATTCTCCTATGTTATGAAAAGTTAAAAAAAAACGGTTTCATGACAACCCTGATATTTAAAATGCTCAGCAATAGATGCACAGAAAATATTGCTTATTATAACATAAACCAGTTTTAGATCGCTATATTTTTGAAAAACGCTAAATATATTCATAAAATTCTACAAATTGTTCTTAAGGTCTGAAACCTCAGAGCAAGTATATATCCCTTTTTATACTTTTCGTTTCTTTGTGGTGCATTCTTCACATACAGTCATAAAGTCTTTAAATTAGGGTCTTATTTAAAAATGAATGGAAGATAATTAAACCCTGCCTTCTGAAATGAGCACTTATAAGAATGGGTGTTCTATTTTTCATGGCTGTTGAATGAAGTCTTTGAAGTAACACTTGGCTTTGCTAATGATTTCTTTCAACATTTTTGTCTAGTCCCTGAAATAAAATTATTTCCCAAACCTAAAATTAACAGAAATAAAAAGGAACTGCTTCAATGGCTAATAACCTCTAAATAATAAAAGTAATTTACACTTACACAATGGTACAGTATGTAAAAATCCAGCCTGGCCATGATTAAATGAATTAACAACACAGACACATTTCACTTGTTCTCTACATCTTTAAAAGAGGAAGGGTGTGAGGGGCATATCTATTACAGTACACAGTATTGGTAAATATATGTAATTGTTACCAGACATTTCATGCTTACCAAGAACCTTTGAATATTGTGCACAAATGCATACTTGCCAACATTTGGAAACTGTTCAGTGGGACACCAGCTGGGGGGTGTTTGGGTGTAGCTAACTGAATTTCATCACGTTCCATTGGCTCACACATTTTAGTTGAAATCATACACGTCAAATCATATTGCAGCAGCAGGGAAGAAACAATACGCTTCTCCAATATGACTGGATATGACATATTCATTTCCATTTACTGTATACCTTTAGTGCATTTCTTATATGTTGTTATATTTGTAGAACAGTCAAGACTATTCTTGTAACATTTTTTCAAACGCAAATAGGAAACAACGAAAAAGCGAGGAAATGTAATTCACTTTAATTAGCATAACACTTTAAGTTTTATAAATAAATGTAAGCAAAAAGGAGAACAAGTGCCCATTGTTGTATGTCTTGGTTTACGACTGCCACATTTCAGTTCCTCAGTTACTTCATTTCATTTTGATTGGGCACGTGGTAGCTCAAGAGCAGGATCATGGTTTCCAAAGCATGGAGAAAAGTGCTGCATTTTTAATAGAAATGTGTAAGTCCCAAGACACCAGGGGTATGTACCTCTTCTCAGTATGAATGTGTATAAAACATGCAGATCACAGAAGTAAAAATCCTCCTCCCCTTTTGAAGCCATATTAAGGAGGCATGCTAGATTTTTCTTTCAATCTCTTTCAGCTCAGTTTACATTTGAGTTTTTCCATTGTTCCAGGAACAGCAGTACAGTACTCAGATTTTTCAATACCTATCAAAACACACTCAAATCAAGGAACCTCTGGAATTTCAGAGCATTTTACAGCACATGGCCATTTCTGAGAATACCCTAAAATGGTGGATGCTATTAGGGCGATTCTTGGAGGGGTATAGGTTGATCAAATACTGTGTCTACTACTGACACAGTACTTAAGATTTATAGATCAGTTCTTTTTTTAAATTCTTCTTAAGAGCCTTTGGACAACTTTGGCTGTGAAAGTCCAATATTATCGCTGTTGTGTGGGCTATAAAGATACACGTCTACAAAATGTACTGTACACTGGATAGTCCCTGATCAGTAAGGAGGAATTAGAGGACTATAATAAATGAATACAATATGAAGTAATAACTGCACATATAAAACCAAAACAGTACACATATGGAAGAAAAACAGAAGGAAGGCTGATGTTCATCATTTTAAGGACACATGGTTCTTATCCTACTTTGGCTTGAGACAAGCTCCTTTTGCTATTGTTATAAAACCGCAGTTTTCAGAGTCTGCCACCTGACAGCCCCAGCAGGTGCCTTAGATTGCTACAGCAAGTTTCCTGCGGTAACAAAAAACACTCTGCTAAATATGTATCACCTCCAACCCCTAATCTCCAATAGAATGAGGAAAACATATGGCTTGGTTTCCTGATGCAGTTGCCAGCCAGCCTGATATTTCAGCATGTGCAGACCACCCGTGTAAACCCGCGACCCGTAATAATAAGGTGTGCTCAT
Organism: Acipenser ruthenus; assembly: GCF_902713425.1. NCBI lineage: Eukaryota > Metazoa > Chordata > Actinopteri > Acipenseriformes > Acipenseridae > Acipenser > Acipenser ruthenus. The sequence goes on from NC_081193.1 coordinate 36,210,609, forward strand.
AACGCTGTGTCTATATGTCTGAGCTGTGAATAAGACAACTGTTCCTACCGTTAATGCGGAACTGGAATTTTTAAACATGAAAATAGAATGACCTTCACACTTCACAACTTTAGCTTTCAAACTAAAACATGTTTAAAAACTTGATGGACTAGCAATGTACTATTTAACAAATGTTTGTGTACTTTACTTGGTTTCTTCTTGATGATTGAATGTGTGAAGCTATGGCTCACACTCTGTATGAAAAACTGCACTACATTAGACCCCATTCATACTACTGGGCTGGCCCAGGGCCGCCTCAGATTTAGGTCTGCAACCCCGTTCACATTTGCGGTTTAAGGTGCCTTTGCGCGTTCACATATGTGACTGAAAAGCAGGCCTAAAATGTGGCAAATTGCTTGTTTTTTAATGGAACGACAGCCTGCACTTAGAATGGAAGAGCTACCGGGATATACAGTAATCCTTGATTTGAAGCAGATGCTTCTTATTAATATATATTTTTAAATGAAGCACAGAAGCATTTGTATGGTATACAGTATATTTAAAAAAAAAAAAAAAAAAAAAAAAAAAACATATTGAATATTTTGACTTAATGTTATGGTGTGTAACGGAGTGACGGTCCGAGCTTACCCAACTCACAATCACATTATTCTCTGAAGAACACAGTGGTATTTAGAACGCAGGAAACAGCAACTTGCCAGTGTTGACAGATATAAATAATTATTTTTGTAATGGATACTTCACTCAGATTGCAAATGACTATTAGGTTATACATACACTTACGCTCACGACTGACCACCTCCTCATCTTCCCCCTCCTCTGATCTCTCTATCTCCATTCCTCTGGAACCTACCACGCTCTCTCCCTCCTCCTCAGCCATGAACTTCGGAGTAACCCTAGACCCCTGCCTCTCCTACTCCCAGCACATCTCCACTCTAGCACGCACCTGCTGATTCTAACTGAGCAACATACGAAGAATCCGACCCTTCCTCACCAACTACTCCACGCAACTCCTCGTCCAGGCCCTGGTACTCTCCCACCTAGACTACTGCAACTCCCCTCCTGGCTGGACTCCCTGCGTCCGCCATTCGTCCACTCCAGCACATTTAGAACTCCGCTGCTCACCTGGTGTTCTCTCTGCCTCGCTTCTCCCACGCTACTCCACTGCTTCACGATCACCGCTCGCATCCAGTTAAAGACTCTTGTACTCGCCTATCGATGCCTTGACCAGACTGCACCCAGCTACCTCTAGAACCTCATCTCTCCCTACACCCCCACCCGACCTCTCCGCTCCACTTGCACTAGAAGACTGGCTGTACCTCCTCTACGCTCCCCTGCCTCCAGAGTCCGCTTCTTCTCCACCCTTGCCCCACAGTGATGGAACGACCTTCCTACAGATGTCAGGACTGCCCAGTCCCTGACCACATTCCGGCACCTCAAAGACACACCACTTCAGACAACACCTGTAAACCTCAACTCTTCCCTTCTGGACAATATAGCACTCTGCCTCTAATGCACTTTAACTTGCACTTATCTGCTCCCTATTTTACTGTATTTAATCCTGCACTTAACCCAATCTGTAGTATTTTGTATTTCACTTGCGCTCGTGTCTAACCCTAATGTAATTATCAAGACTGTTATCTGCTCTTGAATTGCTCCGATATCAAATCATACTGTGTTTTGTATTTGTTCTTATTAGGACCGAAGTCATTGTATTTTGTATCTTGCTCTTAACTGTACTGTAATTCTTGATATGTATTTTATTTTCTATACAACTGTAAGTCACCCTGGGTAAGGGCATATGCTAAGAAATAAATAATAATAATAATTGGGTCGCATAGATGTTTATCTGTTGTACCTTTGTTCTTGACGTATAAACATGTCAATGGTTAGACGAAAAGGGGTTAATACACCTTCAGTATGTGATGCTTGGTAGAAATGTTGAGTTTGCTCACAACTGTTGCATTTAACCAGCAATTCACAAACACACATTCAAGCAGACAAACAGCAGCTTTTTCAGGAGACTCTCAGAGATATAAAGTGTTGTCTTAGCAGCTGATCGGACCACACATTACATACAATCATATTACAGTACTTTTAATAACACCCACAGTTGATATAGATAGGAATACTATAAGCAAAAATGGCACTCATACTGCCAGACATTTACAAGTTCACAATTTGCTTTCAAATGGCTCATGAAAGATTTACTGTTACCTTGACCTTGAAACTTGCAAGATGAGCCCAGAGCAAAGTATTTCTTAAAAATGTGCATCACACAAATGTTGTTCAGCCCTCAGGGTCCTCTGCAACAAATGAGGACGTTTATGTTTCAAAGCTAACATTTCTGACATCGTTTTTACTGTAATAGCGCAGTAGTAAAATCTTCAGTTCCAGGATGTAGGCATCTAACTTTATTTTGTTTAATTTGGAAGAGGCAGGGATAAATCTTTTAACATGCATTAGACACTTTCGCGGAAAGTCTATGTCTTGCATTAGGCAGCAGTATTGTTGAACATTATCGGGGTATTTTTAAATATATGTTCTTTTGTCATTTGCTTTATCCATCATATAACAGCCCTCATTTCACCTGCTGTGAAGTTGGTATACCACCTAAACAAAAGATTTATGCTTTAGGATAAAAATGATGTAATGTGTTTGTTTTTATAGGAATATTCTGTTATGTATCCAATAGTACTGTACATATCTATCAACTGTCTTTCATTTTCTTTTTATGTGTGTACCTGAGCCATAGTCATAATTACTGCAATTTCAAATACCGTACGTTTCTATACAATTCCATGTTGTTTTGCAAAACAATGAAGATTACAGTGGAACCTCAGCACTATGAACACCTTGGTAATGGAGGTTTATTGTAAGTCCATACTTGCTATGAAATGTACCTCACCTTTGTCTGTAAACATTAGTTGGTACAGTAATTTTGCTGCCTTCATGACCAGCACCCTACTTATAGGAGTGCCTGCCTTGTTACAAGTGGGGTGTTCTACTGTACTATACAAATACATTCTGCAAAATCTTCTTGTCTATATTGCATGCAACTTAAAACATTAGGGATGTTGAAAAGATTTTGGAATACACATTTGGAAATGTTTTGAAGAGCCTTGGGCCATTTATGTGTGTGAATTGATTCCTGGCAAATAATGAGAACACTTTGGAATGAGGCCATATACAAAAAACTTTCTAAAAGCTTGTTTGGCAAAATCTTTTGGGTAATCAAGTATAGATCAGAACACCTAGAAAATGATACTCCTTTGCAATACTTTCGTATGAAATTGGTACATGGACTTTTAGCAGTTCACGAGTCAAGCAAATCTTGATTGTGTATGACAAACTGCTGGAGCTGATGTATATCATTGAAGGGATCACATGCAATGTACAGTATTCATAAAATAACTTCTGTATTAAAAAGCACCCCCTCCCCCACCCACCCTAATACAACACTAAATAGGCCAGAAAAACAAAGCATCCTCAATGTAACAACCCAGTGCATTTACTCACTGCAGCACTTCTAATGGGGGTGGGTGTGCAATCTAATGCCTGTTTTGCAGAAATGTAAATGTACAATGGACATTTCATGAAAGGTAATATATAAAGGAACTTAGACTGTAAGCATTTTAATTGAGAGTCTGTGGATTAGTTCAGCCTTGAACCATGCCAGTAAAGCATCTTCAGCCTGTAAACGAAGAACATAAAACATGCCTCAAACATGAAAGGTATTAAACATTTTTGCTTGGTTTAAGATTATGAATGGGTGTTATTAACTGCTGCATTCTCCAGCAATCACAGAGACAAGAAAATAATTACTTAACTATAATTATATATACACACCATCTCATTTCCAAACTAATGGTGCTGCTAATAGTGTGGAAGAAACATGTTGTTGTAGAAAATAAAACCTTTTTCAAGGACAGAAAGGCAAAGTAACCACAGCATTTAATTACTTTCTAATAACTATGTATCAAGTCTTGCCATGCATAAGGAAAACCCTCAAGGGAAGAGGTGATTGCCTGACTCATTTATAGGTTATCTGTGGAATGCTAGGAGACTATTAATTTGCACTTTATTTACTGAAGAAATGTTCCTCATTGAGAATGTAATGTAGTGTAAAAATAACGTTGTTTCTTTCTAGAATCAGATACCTCCAGTGTTTACCCTTTGTCTATGTCTGGCGGTTAAGAGGTAAAAAAAATAATAATAATAATACTAATAATAATATTCTTAAAAAGAACCAAAATGGACATAAAGAAATCTTATCACGCAACCCTGCACTTGTGCAGCCGATCTTTAACCCTACGAGAGTATGTCAAGAATGCAACTAATTGGTAACTTGTACTGATTGTTTTATGATTAGGATACCCATTCATTAACAAGGCAAGAATGACCAGTACTCATTTTCAACCCCTAAACAACCATCACAAGAAAATGATGCAGTAGCCAAAAAAATTAAATCAGAACCTCCATAGCAGTGACTACTGTCCCATTCACAGAAGTACCCACCCTTATTTAAGCTATTAATCTTCAACCAGTGCTTCTGATGCATACTGAAGTTATGTTTTTGCACCTTTAAATCACATTACTGGGTAAATTGTGTGTCTGGGAAACTCCTCCCTGTTAAGATTTATAATGACTTTCCTTTGTCAGATCTAACAAATGGGAGGGTACTGTAGTAAGAGACTAGCAATTCATTTCTAAGGTTGTCTATTAGTCGGAACCACATCCATCAAAAACACAGAGGTGTGCAGCTGAACAGAGCTTTTATTAAGCAAGGAATAGCAAGAAAGCGGCCAGGTTTTTTAAATAGAGGTCAGTGACCTACCACAGCATCAAACTCGAAAGTCATTAAAACGGCACGTTCACTTGAGAAAGATAGGAAGTCACATTGCCATATTCTGTCAAACAGTTCAACTGTCTGGCAGTGTTTGCTATTTGAGTACAGATAATGCTTGGCAGTACTGTTTTTGTATTTCTATGGCTAATGTGGCTCTTTACGTTTCAAAGATCTGAAGAAATAGTCCCAGTAATGACACTATCTTAATAGTGCGCTAGCACTGTAATTCATAATTATTATTATTATTATTATTTATTTATTTATTTAGCAGACACCTTTATCCAAGGTGACTTACAGAGACTAGGGTGTGTGAACTATGCATCAGCTGCAGAGTCACTTACAATTACGTCTCACCCGAAAGACAGAGCACAAGGAGGTTAAGTGACTTCCTTAGGGTCACACAATGAGGGGGGATTTGAACCGGGGACCTCCTGGTTACAAGCCCATTTCTTAAACCACTGGACCACATTACCATTCAGCTTTAAGCTTAGGGCGTTGCTAAACAGCAACAGTACAATATAACACCGGCTATATATCGTACATTTACTGTAGAACATGTTAAGAAATTAATTTTAACTAAATGAGGTAGAAGGGGAAGCTTTAACGGTGTGTTTAATCTGTATAATTCAACTGTAAATCCTAACTTTAAAAAAAAAATGACAGCTACAGTGCCTTGCGAAAGTATTCGGCCCCCTTGAACTTTGCGACCTTTTGCCACATTTCAGGCTTCAAACATAAAGATATGAAACTGTAATTTTTTGTGAAGAATCAACAACAAGTGGGACACAATCATGAAGTGGAACGAAATTTATTGGATATTTCAAACTTTTTTAACAAATAAAAAACTGAAAAATTGGGCGTGCAAAATTATTCAGCCCCTTTACTTTCAGTGCAGCAAACTCTCTCCAGAAGTTCAGTGAGGATCTCTGAATGATCCAATGTTGACCTAAATGACTAATGATGATAAATAGAATCCACCTGTGTGTAATCAAGTCTCCGTATAAATGCACCTGCACTGTGATAGTCTCAGAGGTCCGTTTAAAGCGCAGAGAGCATCATGAAGAACAAGGAACACACCAGGCAGGTCTGAGATACTGTTGTGGAGAAGTTTAAAGCCGGATTTGGATACAAAAAGATTTCCCAAGCTTTAAACATCCCAAGGAGCACTGTGCAAGCGATAATATTGAAATGGAAGGAGTATCAGACCACTGCAAATCTACCAAGACCTGGCCGTCCCTCTAAACTTTCAGCTCATACAAGGAGAAGACTGATCAGAGATGCAGCCAAGAGGCCCATGATCACTCTGGATGAACTGCAGAGATCTACAGCTGAGGTGGGAGACTCTGTCCATAGGACAACAATCAGTCGTATACTGCACAAATCTGGCCTTTATGGAAGAGTGGCAAGAAGAAAGCCATTTCTTAAAGATATCCATAAAAAGTGTCATTTACAGTTTGCCACAAGCCACCTGGGAGACACACCAAACATGTGGAAGAAGGTGCTCTGGTCAGATGAAACCAAAATCGAACTTTTTGGCAACAATGCAAAACGTTATGTTTGGCGTAAAAGCAACACAGCTCATCACCCTGAACACACCATCCCCACTGTCAAACATGGTGGTGGCAGCATCATGGTTTGGGCCTGCTTTTCTTCAGCAGGGACAGGGAAGATGGTTAAAATTGATGGGAAGATGGATGGAGCCAAATACAGGACCACTCTGGAAGAAAACCTGATGGAGTCTGCAAAAGACCTGAGACTGGGACGGAGATTTGTCTTCCAACAAGACAATGATCCAAAACATAAAGCAAAATCTACAATGGAATGGTTCACAAATAAACATATCCAGGTGTTAGAATGGCCAAGTCAAAGTCCAGACCTGAATCCAATCGAGAATCTGTGGAAAGAACTGAAAACTGCTGTTCACAAATGCTCTCCATCCAACCTCACTGAGCTCGAGCTGTTTTGCAAGGAGGAATGGGCAAAAATTTCAGTCTCTCGATGTGCAAAACTGATAGAGACATACCCCAAGCGACTTACAGCTGTAATCGCAGCAAAAGGTGGCGCTACAAAGTATTAACTTAAGGGGGCTGAATAATTTTGCACGCCCAATTTTTCAGTTTTTTATTTGTTAAAAAAGTTTGAAATATCCAATACATTTCGTTCCACTTCATGATTGTGTCCCACTTCTTGTTGATTCTTCACAAAAAATTACAGTTTCATATCTTTATGTTTGAAGCCTGAAATGTGGCAAAAGGTCGCAAAGTTCAAGGGGGACGAATACTTTCGCAAGGCACTGTATATCACCTATAAAACAAGATTGATTCAGTTAGTCTTATAAATGTTCATTCCACCATTTTTTGATGTTCTGATGAGCATGAATTTATACAAGGGAAAACAAGATGTTGCTTGATTAACTACATGGCTTACTGCTGACAATACTGGCATGACTCTGGCATACTGGCATGAACTCAAATACCTCACAGAGCTTCTCTTTTAGTCCAATGGGTAATGAGTCTGAGATCTCCCAATAGTTCAACTTCAAGCCAGTTCAGCCATGACAATGGAAGTTCCCTAAAGGGACAGAGCTGCTCAAATCTAGCATGGGATAAAAGGTTACAAGAGAGAGTTAAGTCAGGGTGAGGGAGATACCAGCAACATCTCATGAGGCCATCCTGTGGGAAATGGTTGTTTTTCTTGGAATAAACCATAATGTGGAGAACAAATAATTTAATTAATGAAATCTGATGCCCCATTTTCACTTCCTGTTATTTCATGTCCAAAGCACCAATTTAGAAAAGTGCTAAATAATCAGATGATACAGAGTTTACCCTGATATTAACACGGTCCAGGAGTTTAAATATTCACTCATTTACTGTCATCATACATTCATTTACTGTCATCATACATTCATATAATTAAAACACTGCTCTTAATAAAATCAGACAGGCAGCCAACCTGTGGCCGGAGCAGTTTATATTTTAACAAGTGTTTGTTTGCCAGATTTAATGTATAAGCTAATTTAAGCCATCTCCAAAGGTCACTGGAGGTCTAATCTTGTTAGCCCTCCAATAATCAGTTACTAGATGTTACAATAAATATTCCACTTCATTTTACCTATTGTTAGAATAAACACAACTCTGAAAGAGAGATTTATATACTTATGAGGCTGGTCCAATCACTTACAATATAGGCCCTGATCTTTGAATTTTGTCAAAACGGTTTCTGTTCCTGCCCCTTCAACTTGTATTGGACAGTCAGTTCTTTTTGAAACATGTTTGGTTTTAACAACCAGGTATAGTAACTGAAACTGTAACCAAAACCATCAGTAGCAGGGATGGAAATAAACTCCTATTGCATAGCAGTTTCACCTATTCCAGGTTAATACAAGCTTGATTAACAACAGTGTATACTGTAGGTAAGAAGCTCATGTGTGTCTTATTAAACTCATAGTAAAACCAGGAGTGGATCAAACCACTAGGGTCTAAAATTCTAACTGTGTTTAAAAAGTAAACAGCAGGTTGTTTGAACCGAGGTAGCTGTGCTTGATTGTACCTGTAGTGCTGATTTAATTTGGCTACAACCAACACAGGAATACTTTTTTGTCTGCGTTGACTTTCCAGTTTGTTTTCTGAAAGCTGTCGTTTGTTTTACGTTCTGTTCAGCAGCCTCTGTATTAGCCTTTTGTTTAATGTGTGATTCTTAAGTTATAGCGATCGATCGTATTTTCTTTAAGTCACATTACAAGATGTGCAAAATAATTACCTCCATCTGCATGTACAGTTTCATTGGGAAATGTCTTGACATGATCCTCAGCTGAAATATACTTTGCTTGTTTTGCTTTGTCATCCATTTTTGGTATTTTACGTCTAATGCTGAAAACTAGGTTTTAGCAACCTAAATCAAAACAATGCAGCACAGACTTTGTCCCACCTGCTACGTACAGTACAGCAGGTTACAGAAAAGCCAGTACAGACGCACTAAACATAGGTTGTTTAAAACACTGTTGTGATCTGAACAGTAAACAAGAAAGTTAACCAGTGTATTTTTTTTTTATAATTTCATTTCTGTAAGTTTTTGTTTTTGCTTAAGTGCAATGCACACAGGAAGGCGAAGGAATAAAAAAAAGCCTGTCTACAGAAGAAAGATACGTAGTTTGTGACGCTTGTGTTGTGCAGTAGTTCACAGGGTTTATTTCCTCCCCTCACCAAATGAAAGCGTCCCGATTTTTCACTCTTGCTATCTGGTCACGCTACAAACCACTATGCAATGGGAGTCTTATTTCCATCCCTGAGTAGTATAAGCAGTGTTCTGTTAGATATACAGTATGAAATACAATATTGTCTCAGCTGAGCCTAGCTCATTCATTTCTGAAAATGAATCCTAACAGAGCTGGATTAGTTAACCAGGCCATTTAAAAATCAACTTTAATATTCTTTAGCTTGAAAGCAAAATCAATTTACAGAATTCTTAACAGCTTGCAGCAGTAAAGTTTTCATGAGCTTTGACAGCCCAGAATATAAATAGAGAAGAATCTGACACAAAAGTGGCCAGCTGTTACAATTATGTCTAGAGATATATTTAGGCTTTGTCATGTGGCCTTTATATTAAAGCATAGCCTATTTGGCACACACCTAAACATTTGAATTAACACTAAAATTGTAAGAAAATGAACATTTTAATATACCCACGCCAAAAAATACATTGTGATCTTCACCAGGCTGTGCGATACTTAAATATAGCAGGTCAACCCACTTCTTAATCTTTACTTCTCACTTGTATCACACAATCTGTGTTTCAGCCAACCCACAGCAGGCAGACTGCAGATGTCACGAAACCTCTGTCAAACCAGCATACCATGTTTAAAGCCTCCCATTAGAGTGCAACTATTGTCAAAACTATTTGTAACCACTATAGAGCTTCAAATGAATGGGGGCTATTTAGAGCCGTTTGTTTTCTTTTCTTGTGAAATGTTTTTATTTTTTAGTACAGGGTATCTAAGGAACTTACATGGCAATCAATCCCAGACACCCTGTCCTTCACTTAAATTCAGTTGAAAAAGGTTAAATATAGAAGACACTCAACAAACAGGAGAAGATCGTTTTTAATAATAGTCAGAATTTTAATAACATTTTGCATCTTATCTTTTAAAAGAGTAGTAATCAAACTTGAAAGGCTGACTATCTCCATCTTAGACAGTTTTCAGCTTGTTTTACTTTTTAATTTCTAAATCCTGCAAGAATCACCTGTAAATCTATTGCTCACACCCCCTACAATAGAATAAATATATATATGCACGGATATCACAATCCTGGAGTATGTGCTTCTGCCCCCTGTTGCCCATTGCTGATGATGTCTTTCCCCTCGGAGTTCCATGCCGACATCACCTTAGACACCGTTGCTCGTGAAACATCAGCAAGTTGAGCTGTCGTGGTCACTGAAGCTCCTGCCAAACGCGCCCCAACAATGACCCCTCTTTCAAAGTCACTGAGGTCTCCTCTTGCAACCACGCTAGCCACAATTATAGGCAACCAGGCCTGTCCAGCATTTTTATACATGACCCTAAGCTGCATGCTGGGATGTTATTTGCTTAATTAACGCATGAGCCACACCTGTGTGGAAGCCCTTGCTTTCAATATACTTGGTGTCCCTCATTTACCCAGGTGTTTCCATTTTTTGTCTGTATGTATATATATATATATATATATATATATATATATATATATATATATATATATATATATATATATATTGTTACTGTATAGTTTAAGTCTTAAACTGAACAAGATGGATGATACTAGGATCCTAAACCTAATGCAATCTAGCCACCCCCTCTTTTTTATAGTGTATCATTTAAGCCATAGCTCCTTTTTCTCTTTATCAAAAAAAAAAAAAGAAACCTGCACACAGACAGACAAGTTTGATCCGCTTCCTTTGGTGCAAATGGTAATGGAATATTGACCCAGCAAAAATATGACATTAAAATTGATATCTGCATCAAGCCATTATTGCTAATTCAATGTAAGGCACTTACCAGACTTTAAATACATCTACCATTGCGGCAGCTCAGACTGAGACATGAAAAAAAAACCTGTCCACTTACCTAGGAAAGAAATGAAACAAAGAACCATTACATGTACAGTTAACACTTCTTCCCCTTAAAAACATACTTAACAAGCAACCTTAAGGAGTAAGTAGCAGGGTTCCAAAAAAGATAGCGTTGTTCGTCCCCCACATGTTCTACAACTGTTTAAATAATGTACCTGTAATTTTTCTTTTCATTGTTAACATCCTGACAACTTTTTACACTTCCAACTTTAAAGTCTGTTTCAAAGCTCTTTTCAAAATGTCTGCTCTAGTGCACCGGGGTTTGAGATCTGTCCTCTAGTCTAAATCACTGCAGCCATTAAAAAAATAAATAATAAACATAACTGCAGTGGCTTTTCTGTTCCTTACCACATCATGGATTGATATTGCTGTGTTACCTGTTTGACAATGTGTGCAGTAATCCTTACACTATCAGTGCACTAGAGCGGACATTTTAAAACAAGCTTTGAAACAGACTTTAAAGTTATAAGTGTAAAAAGTTGTCAGCATGTTAACAACGAAAAGAAAAATTACAGGTACATTATTTAAACAGTTGTAGCAACACGTGGGGACGTGTAACTATATTTTTTGGAACCCTGCTACTTGCTCTTTAATGAAATGCTAAAACCAGATCATACTGTACACTGCCTAATTACATTCAGGGAAATAAATATGGAAAGAAAGTTTTGGAAACACTGATGCATACAGTTTTCTGTACTGTGTGTTTCAAAAATATTTCTTAGACTGTATCACAAGGGATGCTACGCACATTTCTTTATGCTATTCACTGATGTACAAAAAAAAAGCTTTACATCCTGAAAGAGCTGAATAGAACTGCCCTCCCCAAGCGATACAGATTATTCCTATCTGCACATAACGGGCTTAGGCAGACGCATATGAAAATTCCACACAAACTACCCTTGTTCCAAGGGAGGAGGTGTTAGACACTAAATTTACGGATCAGTGGAGCCACACTGCATGTACATGTTTTGTTATGATATCCAGTGTACATTTTGTTTCATCCATGAAAACCTTATACTGTATAATACATTAAAAACCTCCACAACGGGCTGCATCAAACACTAGTCTAGTTCCTGTGATTACCTGTATATTGTTCGCAGAGGCATATGTTGCCAGCATTCACCTTTTCATTTTCTTTGAGCAGACCATTACCGTTTCTTCATACAGAGATAAGTAAGCAAAAGCAGCTGGTATTATTTTCATTTTAAGGGCTTTCTTTGATCTTTAACAACTGGAACCGTTAGAAACTGGAAGAATTTAATAGACTTATCTATATAGCTATTATTTTGCTGTCTACAAAACACTGTGTGCAATGTCAAATCCAGTCAGGAGCTTGTATTAATCCAATTCCAGAGTCACTATGACATTTGTGGAAAAACACAAGGCAAGCACTTAATTTGTGTTTGTCAATTTTGTTTATAAAATGTAATCCTCCTTGGGAATGCGATGTTTTCTGATAGGGAAACCACATCCCTTATTCCAGGGAAAACACATTGCATTTTTAATAGTAATAAATTGCATGCACGGCACATACTTGGTAATCATGGGTAACATTAACAGTGATATACTGTTTACCTTCGGGCTAGCATGAGCACATATTCACTAAAACACAGCATCTCATCCAATGGTATACTGTATCCAATCCCCACCAGGATAAACTTGAACAGAATTTTTTTTTTAGAGCATTTTACCCAGGATTACATCAACCGCCTGACCTTTTTAGTGGTAATCTCCAGAGATTACCACTAAAAATAAGTGGTTGTTGCAAACCAAGTTGATTTTCTGGTACTGTGAAAATGCTTACCAAAAATTTAAAAAAAAAAAAAAAAAAAAAACATCAGCTGTGGCTTATCCCAGTTTAGGTTGATCAAATCAACCCCCAAGTAGAGTTTGAAGTTATACAAATAAAAATGTGCATTCCCATAACTTAAAATAGAGAATTTAATTCAATTTATAGTATTTAGAATTTGCTGTAGATGGTTGGTGCTAGGAAAAAAATACAGTTTTGTCTATTGACTATTTTAGAATAAATTAGAATTTCTAGAATTGCAAATGAATACCAATGTGTCTGCTAAGCTATTTTACAACTTGTGAATGTAACATTATGCACAATGAATAAGTCATGAATTCACACTAATCCCTGTTTATATAATGCCGACACGTACAACTTTGAGGCTAATATAAATAGTATGATACACTTGATTAAACAGCAAATTAGACGCCTTCTGGGCAGGGGTCAATACAAATCTATGGAAATTCTGGGCTTAATTTGCTGAGGTCTGTCTGGATCTTAGAGAGATTTCTCAACCACAGCATAATGAACCCCTGTGTTTTAGCAGAAACATCAATGGTCACACATTGCTAGGCTTAGGTTGCCAAAAAGCCAGATTAAGATGAGTTGGTGGTTTGCCATTATGATTGTTCAGACACTAAAAGAGCCAGGAGGTGGTGGTGTGTGTGATGTTGTAACATTGGTAACTTTAAGGGAAAAGTCAAAGAGAAGAGTGATGCTGTCCACAACCGTTGTATAGCGAAGTTGTTCAGTTTCATATGGGTTCATGCTTGACCTTGCTGTCAACCTGAGGCATTAGTCTGGGTTAAACTGAACAGTTCTCATCTTGGTAAAATGGTCAGGTTATCCTTTTTCATATGCCCATAGGTCTCAGACAAAAGCTTATTACATAAAATGGCTTAGCTTCCTTGATCTGACATTAACTAGACTGCTGTTGAGTAAGTGGTGTCTGGTTCTGTACTGTTTGTTGATATCAGGAATTCCTATGTGATGAGGTGCTTGTACCTGGAGAAGCTGCCATACCATCGAGGTGGGCAGGCTGGTGTCTACACCAAACATAAAGACATTGTTGTTGGACCTTCCTTGAGGGAAAATTAGAGGGGTTGTGGTGCATGGGATGAGTTTGTTATGAGGGATGTACAAATCAACTCATCCCAGACTCATTCATACATGTGACTGGAGACAAGGCCCTTTTCATGCCAATTAATTTGTCAATCATTTCCATTTCAAGTGTAACATAAAGACCTTGCACAATAAATAATGAATTGTACTTGTGTAATGTAAATCCCACACTCTGCCTTTGGGTCAGCTCTCGAAACCAATGGCCCTCAGGGGTGCTGTGTGACCTCAAGTGCACAATAATATCTCCAGTGGTCCGCATCATGATTCACTTTCAATCACCAAGTACCCCCTGGGGTCGTTAAGAGCCATTGCTGTGCTTGGCAAGAGTGATTATTCATATAAAAAATGAAGGGCTGTTCAGGTTTGCATATTCCTGACTCGGCAGTCATTCTACAATGAAAAGTACTGTAGGAGTTAGTCAGTGACTGATTTTAAAACAATATCTGGGGAATTTTCAAATAACTGGTGTCCGGCTGACGTATTTCTCAAAACAAATTAATTTCCTATTGAAAATTATATATTTTTAGAAAGGTAACATTTTAATCTACGCTGCACAATAACTTATTAATATATTTTAAAAATGTTTTTGCCTTTTTTTGTACTTTCATATTTTGAATCTCATAACCGACCCCTGTCCCAGAGTTTGATTTTTAAGTTTCAGAGTGAAATGTTATACATTTAATTATAATAATGTTATGTTTTTATACAAAAATCTGAAAGAAGTATTTAAGTTGTTTCAAAAACATATGTTAAATATGAGAAAAGCTATGTCATTTTCTATTTATACACCATTCTATGCATGTCCCAGTTTTGCACACAAAATCTCATAACCGACACCCACTGACTTTTTGTGTAGAAATCATAACATATCGATAAAGTCTTTCAAACAAGGTGAAAGGTCAAGGGTTTCTGTAGGGAAGGACTGGAGACAGAGGTAAATATGCTCTTCATTATTTTTTAAATATTACCGTTTAACTCACTAGTGCAGCCTAGCACAGTTGTGTAGCTCATAACCAACACCGCTAGCAAAACATGGAAATAAAAATATTTATGAAATGTACATGTATTTAATATAAATTTACTTTATCCTCATTGTTATTACATTGAAATCGGAAAACAATGGCTGCCCTGTTTGTTGTAAATGGACAAAGAAGTGAAATTTCTCACAGCCGACACCTTACAAAAATGTTGGTTATGAGAAGTTAGTGTCGGTTATGATTTTTATATTATTTACTTGTATACTTCAAATCATTTTTTGGGGTGTCGCACATTAATAACACTAAAATCCAATTATATAGGTATAGTTAGGGTTACAATCAGTTTTATATTCTCTTCCCAATCCAGATTTTCTCTCAGAGCTGATAGTTAAGATATTAATAAGATGTCTTTGTATATAGCAAGGCTGAGCTGTGTATTTGTGAGAAGTTTAGAAGATACAGGGAAAGAAGAAAAAATTATATTGAGAGACAAAATAAGTACCTAGGAAAGGGAGAGAAGTAAAAAGAAATACATACCAATAAGTGAAGTGTCAGATACGGTACAGAGAGGTAGAAGAAAGAATTGGAAAAAGGCTTTTCATAAAAAACAGAAGACAGACCGACAACTAAAAGAACTGACCACTGTCACTCCACAATCAACACCACCTGTAAATCAGGGTAATAAGTGTGCAGAAAGGCCCTCTGTATCTGGAGCAGGCCAGGTCCAAACACATGAATCACCGTGCACCTCTAGAAGAAGTCTTGGGAAGGGAAGACAGATAGAAGAGAATACTTCCAAAGAAGAAAGACCATAAAGGCCACAGAAAAAGCAAAGTTCCTTGAGGAAAAGATAAGGAAGCTGGAAAGACAAACTGAAAAATACAAATTCTGATGTAGACTTGCTTGTGTGTTTTGGATCATTGTCTTGCGCATGACCCAGCTGCGCTTCAGCTTCAGCTCACGGACGGATGGCCTGACATTCTCTTGTAGAATTCTCTGATACAGAGCAGAATTCATGGTTCCTTCAACAATGGCAAGGGATCCAGGTCCTGATGCAGAAAAGCATCCCCAAACCATGACACTACCACCACCATGCTTGACTGTTGGTATGAGGTTCTTACTGTGGAATGTAGTGTTTGGTTTTCGCCAGACATAGCGGGGCCCATGTCGGCCAAAAAGTTCCACTTTTGACTCATCTGTCCATAGAACATTGTTCCAAAACTCTTGAGGATCATCCAGGTGCTTTTTGGCAAACTTGAGACGAGCATTCATGTTCTTCTTCGTTAGCAATGGTTTCCACCGTGCTACTCTGCCATGAATCCCATTTTTGCCCAGTGTCTTTCTAATGGTGGAGTCATGAACACTGACCTTAGCCGAGGCTAGAGAGGCCTGCAGATCCCTGGATGTTGTTCTAGGGTTCTATGTGACTTCCTGGACGATTTTATGCCTTGCTCTTGGAGAGATTTTGGCAGGACGGCCACTCCTGGGAAGATTCACTACTGTCCCAAACTTTCTCCATTTGGACAATATGGCTCTGACTGTGGTTCGGTGGAGCCCCAGAGCCTTAGCAATGGCTTTCTAACCCTTTCCAGACTGATAGGCATCAACAACTTTTTTCCGGAGGTCTTCAGGAATTTCTTTTATTCGTGGCATGATGTGCCTCTAGAACCTGTGTGCTGACAACCTCACTCTGATGGTAAGGGCCAAAGTTAGTCAGATTTATATTGGGCAGGGCTGGCCCAAATCAGGCCTGGTTGTTAACCAAAGTACTCAAACAGCTGATCCTAATTATCCATTTAATTGGGTTGAGTTAACTAGGAGGCAATAACTTTTTCACACCTGAAGATTGCATGTTTGATTACCTTGCACACCAAACAAATGAAAGAAGCACCAAACTTTGGGGTCATTTTTTTCTCTCAGACTCCCTCTATGTACTACTACAACCCACAAAAAAATCTGACCAAATACAATGGGAAACATGTGCAAAAATGCAGAAAATCAGACAGGGGGCAAATACTTTTTCACGGCACTGTATATAGTTTTTAAATGTATTTAAATAAAGGGCTCAAAAGGGTATCATGTCAACTGGAATATGATATAAAAGGACGGCCTGCATTCTGTAACCCTTTCTTCTGATGTGTACCTATTTATACCTTTACTAATGTAGTGAAATTAGCTTTTAGGGATAAACCAGTATGGTTTTACAGTATACAGGTGGTACCAACAGTAGGTAGCTTGGATGTCATAAAAGACAGGGGTTTGTTTAATATATCATTTTGCCAAAATCAAATCCGAATAAACAGCATGGACTATAGATTGACTCACACAGGGACAATAGTACTGGGAATATATGGAACACTGTAGAATACTGATTTTCATGTATTAATTTTGTATTTATTCTGTATAAAACCTTACAAAAGCCTACAGCTGAGAATGAAGAATTCCACCTGGTGCAATGTTGGTAAAGACATCAGGGCCAAGTGTGTGGCACAAAATAAGCTCTCACAAAACCCTCTTGCAGAAGGATGTTGTTTGCTGAAAAAAATAGGTAATCAAGAAGTGCCTTTCTAACAGAATGATCAACTAAGCTAAGACTGAATTAAAAAAATAAGCCATTTAACAATTTTGTTAATGAATTAGCAAAATAAGTCAAATCTATATAGCCCAACCATCAAAATAAATGCATCTGCTTAAACAGAGATTGGGGAAGATTTTGGCATACTGCATTTTTAGCTTGCTGTGCCACCATATTGTGTTACAGATTTAGATTTTTAAAAGAACTAAACAAAGGCAAACACAATGAGATCCATTCCCAGAGCACTGCCCTCCAACAGATTCATACGCAGGACTGTACAATCTTTGTCAAACAGAAACCTGCTGCGGCCCGACGTCAGCATCTTTTGGTTTGCCTGGCCCCATCATTTCAAATGGTGAAGAAAATAAACATTCATTGATATCTGCATGAGCCATGTGCAGCTCATCATTAAGTGTTTTTTAAAAGTGTGTGCCTGTATCCATCAAACAACACAACACTCAGAAATGATTTGTTTGAAGAACACTTCAGGGAAAATGACAAGAGGACTAGAGAGAGAGAGATTAGAGACTTTAAAAATCAGATCCTGCAGATAAACCAGCCTTTTATGTTAACAGAACAAGATCAAAATACATCACCCCACCAAACAACTCGTTTTTTAGGATACCATACTGTAACTAGATGTAAAATGGTGGGACGGAATGCAAAGTCTATAGAAATCTAGTTTCATCAATATCTCTTAAACAAAATTGCATACAGTAGCTTGGTAAATTCCTGGCAGAAATCTTTCAGAAATGTCAGAAATCTTCACAAAATTAAGTAAACCCTGTGCAGGTGCAATTCATTGTAAAGCTTCATATTTCAAATAAGAGGAAACATTTTTCACTTTATGCCACTGGAAATAAAAATGTCATTATTCAAGTAACATTCCCTGGGTTACATTTTATGAAGCTGATCAAAATTCACTACACACTGTGTACCAGCAGTGTAAGAGGCATGTAGATGATTTATACATCATATATTCTACCCCACTGGGTCCTGGGGACTTTTCAGTGGGGGTTCTGGGGATAGACAGCAGGGGAAAACAGGATGCAAATGCCACTAAAATTGTCAAAACAACTTTAAAAACTATGGAATCCAGCTTTCTCATTGGTACCCCCCCCCCCCCAACACTTTATGGTATCAAGGGCAAGAAAAACAGTTTACTACCACTGATATGCACTGTACCACCTGGTGTCAATGTCAGAATTGCTAGTAGTACTATCTCCCCTAACACAATTTCTACAGAGGTTACCAAGATGTCAAACATAGTACATAGCCATCCTGTTGCCAGAGGATCACTGAATAGGAAAATACATATTACTCACTTTAAAAATGAGGATGTTGTGCATGACATTACTAAGATCTCCTTAGGCACTGTTCATAAGAGATTGTTAGTCAACTGCAGTATTTATCTCCTCCAATAGACAGACTAAATATAAATTATTGCCATCTGCTACAATGCTTCCGGAACAAAATATGCTTAAGCATTAACATACTCCTCAGCTCATTCATTGATAATGCTTTAGTAAATTATATATGTATACCGAGCATCAAAATATACTTATCACTATTATAACACATTTATTTTCGAAAAAAAGGTATATAAATGATGGACATTGACAAAATGTTTTTGGTTTCTTTTTAATCACTCGACCATTCATCCTTGACCATGACACGCTTGAGTGACTATGACTGAAGCATATGCACTTAATCGCCTAATTAGTGAGACAGTTGATTGGACACTGGATATAGAGTGATTTCAGCTGTTGAATTGCAAGCTTGAATAAAAGCAATAAAGAAAATCACAGAATAAAACCAATATGCCAAGTCTGTCAAGAGAGCTGCGCCTTCGTGCAATCGGCATGTTGGAGGCTGGACTAGGGCAATGTACTGTGGCCCGCTGTCTTGGGTGCTCACAGCCAGCAATTTCAAACCTGGTGAGACGGTATAACCAGACACACACTGTCAATGACAGGCCATGAACTGGGAGACCAAGAGTCACAACACCTGCACAAGATTGACAGATCATTTTGCAGCATCTTTGTGATGTCAATTGTTAATCAGCACAATAAAACATCACTGCACCTGCTATAAAACAGTTTGTTATTTTTCGATCACATCTAGTATCCAAATACAAGTGATAAGTTTCTTTTGATGCTCAAATATAAGTGATAAGTTTCTTTTGATGCTCAGTATATCTATCTATCTATCTATCTATATAGTGGCAAAATTATGTGCTGTGTGATGTTGTCACTGTTTTCGAACCATAACTCTGTCTTCTAGTGCAGGAACTAATTTGCTCATATGTTGATCGTATTTAAGCAGGTTGGTACCTGTATGTTTATTGTGAAAAGACAGAAAATAAACTAAACTAACAAAAACCTAACTCAGATCTGGGGCACTAACTAAACTTTTCACCAGTTCTTAACTCACACCAGACAGCTACGCCATTCACCAGTAACCAAACACTCACTCATTAAGTACTACAGTACCTTTTTACAATTGTCTTTCCCCAGGTCTTTGTTCAGGTCTCAGCCTTAACACCAACCCTGACAAATGCACCAACCCCTACTTAAATACCTATTTCAATTGTTAACAGGTTTTTAAAATCAACCACCTGGAAAAATCATGCTCGGCCATGCTACCTAACAGCATTCTGGGAAATGTAGTCTTGACGCAATATAACGAGACTACATTTTCCTTTCACTGAGGATACAGGCTGTGCAGTAACCACAAATCAACATATTTGCCCTCAACTACTTTACCCAGCTTTCTGTTACAATATATAAAACTTCCATGATATACATGTACCTTGCGTAATGTAGATTCAGATTCACGAAGATACTCAACAACGAAAGGAACATACAAAGTAGCCGCTTTATTAGCCATGGCTTTATTTTTATGTTTTTTTACACATTAATGTATGCTATAAATTGGTTATGGTAAAGGTTCAGACTGAAAAAGTGAAACCAACTATTGGAGTCAAATAGTACATGATGACCTCAAATTTGCCAACTGGGGTGCAATCCCTGAAATAGAAGTGTAACCATTACCGTATGGGTATCTGCCTCCTAAAGACCCAAAACCTGAATAAGATACATCGAAGCTGCTCGTAGAGCCTGTGACAGTGTCATGGTCTGTCCCCGTGGGCACAAAAGCACTGCGGTCACAGACCTCAACGTCATTTTTCCTTCAAGCCTGCCAAGGCATCTACTGCCAGTGGGTCCCTGTCTCCTATTATGGAGAACCAGAGGAGACAGTGAGTTGATTCCTGGGAGGCAAAGAGATCTATTTCTGCTCTCATGAACCTTTCCCAAATGAGGCTCACCATGTCGAGGTGAAGCCTCCACTCTGAGGCGTTGGGAACTCTCCTTGAGAGGAGGTCCGCACCCAGTTTGTCATCCCGGGCAGATGTACTTCCTGCATTGAGAGGTTCTCGTGTGTCCAGAGAAAAAGCTTGCAGGGCACCCTGGTGGTTGATGTAAGCCACCACTGTTGTGTTGTTTGTATGGACAAGCACATGTCTCCCTCGAACCTGCAGAAAATTCTGCAAGGCCCGGTAAACTGTCTGCAGCTCCAAAACATTGATGTGGAAACCCTTCACACCTTGCGCCCCCCTGACATTCCACACAGCGCCCCAGCCCAGGCTGGATGTGTCTGTGGTGACAGCCTACCTTCTGGTGACTACCCAGCGATATGCTGAGACACTGTCACTAGGCGGTCATGGTTCAACGGAGGCTGAAGAACCCTGCTGTTGAACCAGGCCTACAGAGGTTCCATATGATAGAAACCCAATGAGAGTGTCTGGAAAGCTAATGCCATGAAGCCCAGAAGTCTCTGGAACATCATTACCGTGAGCGTTCTGTTGAGCTGAAAGAGCTCTAAACAGGTGGCTATTCTCTTCACTCTGTCATCCGACAGAGTGGACAGCATGGACCTGGAGTCCAAGCACACTCCTAGATAGGCTGTCTGAGAAGGCTTGAGCTGGCTCTTTGCATGATTCACCGTAAAGCCTAACTGTTGAAGGTGGCTGGTGACACGTTCCGTGTGGGCCTCTCCCTGTGCTGGAGACTGGGCACAAATGAGCCAGTCATCTAGATAATTGAGCACTTTGATGCCTTTGAGTGTCAAAGGAGTCAGGATAGCTTCCATGGAGCACAGGGAGCTACGGAGAGGCTAAATGGCAAGACAAGGAACTTGTATGCTGTTCCCTGAAAAGCAAACTGCAGGTACTTCCTGTGCGCTGGTTTTATGGGGATGTGGAAATAGGCATCTGTGAAGTCCACTGTGGTGAACCAGTCGCCTGGCCTCATTGACTGCAACAGCTGTTGCATTATCAACATTTTGAACCTCCTTCGGCTCAGATACAGGTTGACCTGTCTGATGTCGAGGATTGGTCTGAGACCACCATCCCGCTTGGGCACTAGGAGTACCTGGAGTAGAACCCTTCCTCCAACTGGAGGGGGTCTATCATGTGAATTGCCAGTTTTTGCAGCAGAGCTGCTACCTCCCGAGACACCACCGCAGAGTCCTGTGGGTTCGTGACTGATGTTGTAGTCACACCCCAAGACGGAGGGGGACAGTGCTTCAACTGCAGTGAGTAGCCGGTCTGAATGATAGTAAGCACCCAGATGTCTGTGGTGCACCAATAGTCCAGATAGCTCCCTGAGAATGAGCCCTGGGCCTGTGGCAGCAAATTCCTATTGCTGCTGCTTTTTCATAGACCAGCCTATGGAAAATGGTCCCCTCGGTCTATTTTTCATAGATTTAAATGAAATATATAGCTTTGCAGGATGAATCACATTTTACACATGCATATTGTAAAAATATATTTGGGTTTAAAACGTAAAAACGGCCTGAAACAGAAAGATGGTTTAACAGGTGTTGATATATACATCAATGTAAATGTAACAGGCTACTTAATGCATTTTGTAATATTATTTATTCACATGTTTATAGCGCTTTTATACAGGGGATCTCAAAGCACTGTACAAAACATAGCAAAGCGAATGATACATTAAGATAAAACAATACATTAGTATAACATAATACATATACCACTGTCAGATCATAAATCAGATTAATAACAGTGTAGAATAATAGTGTAAAATAAATAAATACATATAAAGGTGCCAATATAGACACACATATATACACTTTTACATAAAAGTACTAATAAAAAATAGTAAGATAAAATACAATGTTATAATAACAGCACAATAAAAGCAGCAATTCAAACCAATTTAGATAAAAAGACCAATTTGATTTAAAAACTGTAACGGTATCTGCTTCCCTGACAAATACAGGCAGAACATTCCATAATGTTGGTGCTCTACAGGAAAAAAACTCTACCTCCCGTATTACTTTTGTTGACCCTCGGAACAACAAGCAGCCCCGCATCCTGTGATCTCAGAGAGCGGCTAGGATGGTATGGGATCAGCAACTCCTGCAGATAAACAGGTGCTAGACCATTAAGGGCCTTATATGTTAGCAGCAAAGTCTTAAAATCAATTCTATATTTCACCGGGAGCCAATGTATAAACGCTAAGACAGGGGTAATATGGTCACTTGGTTTTAGTCAGAATTCTAGCAGCTGAATAAGCTGTAAGCAGGATACCAAACGTTTTGAGATGCCAGAGAAAACTGCATTGCAGTAGTCAATCTTTGATGAAACAAAAGCATGCATCAGCTTCTCAGCATCAGATGCAGGAATACTTGCCTTAAGTTTAGCTATATTTCTAAAATGATATTTTAGTTATTTTCCTAATATGATTCTCAAAAAATAGATTAGGATCAAAGCTGACCCCCAAATTTCTAATTTCTAATTTTAATTCCGATGAGAGACTGCTAAGGTCTAACTTACATAATAGAGGATTATCACAAAATTCAAGAGGCCGAGCGTGTGCTTGCAAAAGGTTCAGTTAATGGCTGTTTTTCTATGGATAAAATAATGTAATATAACAGCTACGTCAAATATTGAAGCAGGTTATAGATTCATAGGAGACCTATGGAAAATGAACCGTACTGCAAACAAGCAGTATTTTTTTATTTTTTATTCAAGAATGGAATTAAATGCACATTTCATGATAGTCTCCCACCCCCATCTATGTACATGGTAAAAAGAAAACTGGTTTAAAAAAGAAGGTCTGAAAACAAGATATTCTGCACCCTCTGGTATTGAACAAAGCAGATGGATGGCAGAGATATCAATGGAAATGCGCAGTGGGGCATGCACCGGTCACAGCATTTCATTTCCTCTATTCTCTTGCAGAGACAATTAAGCTAAGTATTCCTGTATTGAACTGTTCAATTTCACATCATTGGCATTACCGTTATTTTAAATCCAGGGAATTTAAGTCAGGCAGAGGGAAATTCAGCGCCCTGATGCATGGCACCACTGTACAAAAAATACAGATGGACTTTAAGCCCCATGCCACAATTAAAAGCATTCGGAAGTAAAGGTAACATTTAAAAGGGAAGAGGTTGGTTCCATAGTATTTCTGCAAAGCTGAAACAAATAGCAAAGATTTTTTGAGAATGTTGTACAATTTAAAACTTCACACAATAAAACTTACAAACATTTAACTGTCCCTATAAGCCTAAACAAATATCTTAAATTGTGTTTCCATGGAGTAATTGTAAAACATGCCAGGGGGTCTCCATGGTCCTCTGTATTGGCAGTCAGCAGTCATTAAGGGACAGCATCCTTCACATTTAGAAAACTATTCATTTACAATTAGTGGCATTGATTCTTGTACTGGATTTGTAATTTCAGTAATAATTGCAGAAGAAATTACCTGTGCCGTTGAGGCAAAGATAAACATTGAAAAGAAACAGATTTCAGCATGAAGTTCTTGAACAATCCCTTGGTGGTCAGGCTATTCTGCTTTAAATATTACATTAATTACAGAAGCATTTACTAATGGGTACCTTCACCCTATTCAAAGCCATTATCTTTTCCCACGATTATCCCCCAGTGCATCTCCAAATTGGACTCCAGTGCACAGGCTCTTGATAATCTGTTGATGAGGCATAATAAAATATACAAACACAATCAATTTCTCTACTTGCCATGGTGCTTCAGCTCTTGTCAACACAAAATGCCAGACAGAAGTCAGTCAATGAAGATTCTACCCTATTACCATGTGTGTAGTGCAGCCCAATATAAACAGGCATTGATGGCATACATTGAAAAATCAACTCAGGCATCAAATTATCGATTTGCTTATTTTATATGCTTACAAAGCCAGGACAACCCTGTACATTCACATTGTGCTCCTGTCTTCAAGATTTCAATACATATAGAACATGTATTACTAACTGTGATAATTATTATTAACTATTTAATCTAATTTTGTTTGTTCAAAGAACCTGTCAATACAGGAGTCACCGCATATTGGAACACCTCCTCAGGGAACACTCTTGTGGTGAATTGCTTTTTCCACGTTGGCTATGTTTCCATCAAAATACATCGAAGCGAATAACGTCTTATGCGCATTTGAAATTCGGCAAAAGTAATGCGCTTAATCAACCTAAAATTGGGTTTCCATTCAAATCTATTTCTAGCGGACAAACTGGCCGACGTGATGACGTTGTGGGTGGAGCTAAAGTTACTCACATCGAAAACAGAAATACGCTAAAAAAAATAGTGCGATACACCGTTTTCACTCTTTTCCATGATTTTCCTTTACAAATGTATGCGATTTTACTTATACGATGACGTATCACATCTAGCGAATAACCCCAGTTTACTAAACAGCAGTCTACTGTCCATCACTTCCCACCAGTTCATATTCACAAAAAATAATTATTCTTAAAGTATTGTAGTGTAAACGGGGGAAGGCAGCAGCAGGGCTGGTAGGTGACGTAATCACACACAAAGACATAAGCCCGATATACGCTCCTTGCAAGAGAGACGGCTTT
Organism: Acipenser ruthenus; assembly: GCF_902713425.1. Taxonomy (NCBI): domain Eukaryota; kingdom Metazoa; phylum Chordata; class Actinopteri; order Acipenseriformes; family Acipenseridae; genus Acipenser; species Acipenser ruthenus. The sequence goes on from NC_081193.1 coordinate 36,235,949, forward strand.
TTTGTACAGCGGTATCGGCGCAATGCTTTAGTGGGAGAGGTCCCGCGCCCGCCCTCCGCTGTATGTGGATTGCCTGCGGGAACCAAGATTGCTACAGTATTTATTCTCGGGTGAAAATCTAACCATAATATTTGATCGGTGTACATGAATACTATACTGTTTGTATTGTAAAATTCAGTACGTTAGGCTACCTACAGCTTGATTTGTTTTACCCCATAAGAATCTTAATTATTTTGGTTATAGCCTACTATAAGGATAGCCTACTATTTTCTCATAAATTACAGGAGCATTTCCACCTTTTCTTGTAATTTATGAGAAATGTTAAACGTTTAATAAGCACACACTTTTCATATTATGTTTTTCATTAAAATGTATGAGTTTATCAGTCATTTTTATATTAATAAAATTCAAGCCATAAAAGCAAGGAATGTATTTGTACAGGAAAGATTGGTGTTCACGACATGTGACGTATAGATATTAAAATAGGTTGCATTATTCTGTTCAAACTGGAGAATTAAAGCCATTGCGCACATGTTTGAACTGTGCACTAAACTTGACCCGTATATTGCTCCAGAACAGTTCAGCCCAAGATCACCTATACCCACAGACAAGAGAATCGCTATCACGCTGTATAAATTGGCCAGCTGTGCAGAATATGCAGTAGCCCAGTTGCACCTGTTACTGTTAGTCGCCATTTTTTCTCCCAGTAAGGAACTTCCTTAGGAGCTGCAGTGCACTTTGGGGATTTGCTTATTTTATGCGAATAAAATTGTTTCAATTTAAATTTATGCGCATTAAGTCACCTTAATTCGCACTTTCTGAAAATATCGAGTTTCCTAAAACCCTAAGGTCTAGGGGTTTTAAAAGTTTGAATAAATGTACACGTTTTTGTGAATTATACCCATTTCCATTGAGCTTGTCGCATATTTTTTTTAATCCGTAAACTTTTAGCGAATAAATCCATTGCAATGAAAACACTGCCATTCTTAGCACCGCATCGATTTGTTCACAAGGGGTGTAACGCACCAGAACGGGAAACACGATTGCTCGGCGACTTGTGTCTGATTCACGTTTTTTTGAAGAGCTCGAACAATTTCCAACTTTGTGTAGCAAGAGAAAGAGCTGTGCATTTTGACGTTTTGTTTACATGCCATTTTGGGGTGATAAGGTGCACTCGTGGAAATCAGAAAACAAAACAATTCAATGATATGACGGCGGTTCTGGAAAGATTTAATAAACCAATCAGTGTTCCTCAAAACACTTGCGATGACAAGTAGCTTTTTTTTTTTTTTTACAAAACAGTACTATACTTCACCATTATTAATGTGCAGGTCTTGTATATTGCTGCTGCATTTTGTAAGGTGTGTAGGGGTGCTGTGTTAATTTAGTTCGACTTTTAGTTTATTAACGTTAAGTTAGCCCTAAGTAACGGCCATTATTTTTGCCTCTGCCAGCTAATTTCATAGTACTTAGTGATTTAAGCTTTTTGACCGGTTTTGCTTTAGTTTTATTAATGTTAGCTTGTTACTTTATTATTATAGTTTATTAACATGCACTTGCCTACTGTTCTGCTTTTACTTATTCAGTTAATTTCACATGTTAATGCATGTGTGTAATGACAATACAGCCAGAGAGTACCATACTAAACAGCAAAACATTGCAAATGCATTACATATAAATAATAACATGGCTGAAAAAAAATAACATTTGTTTTTTTCATGGTTTTATGCAGTACTAGTATTTGTTGCTAATCAAGACACACGTTTTCCTCAATATTCCATGCCTAATGACGTTTGCTCAGAATTCCGTCTGTGGTCTGCTATTAACAATAGCCTAAATAATTATGTATTTATTATTATTAAATAATACCTCAACACCAGAAAATAAATATTTTCCTTACACAGAGATGTTCTTCAGTTCAGGTACCTCATACACAAAAGCAGACCTGGGTTGTGAACTGTTTGTAAAACATGTAAAAGGTACCGCTAACTTTTTATTTTTTAATTAGGATTTGAGTCTGCGTTTGTGTATTTGTAAGTTTAAGTATTGAAGTCACCGTTAGATCCTAAAATGCGAAATACAAAGTTTTAGCAATTAAAAATATCTAGTAGTGTTAGTACATGTGTTAATACTGAACTTGTTGTTTGTTCCTTCCTGGCTTTGTTAGAGAAGAGAGCACCGTCGTGTGTTGTCACTGTGATATGCTGAAATAACATTATTGAAAGCAATCAGACTGCATCCAGTTTGATTTCTTCAGCTTGTCATTCAAACTGGAGACTAGTTACTATTGTGGTTATTGTGTTGCCTTTTTTTTGCTTGGTGAAAGAAAATATCTGTTCTTATACATGCCCTCTGAATATTGTCTGTCAATGTAGACCGTCTGCTTCCTCGCTGATATACGTTTAATCTATCTATTTAGATTTAATATAGCAACTGAAAGTACAAAAAATACAACAATCAAGAATAGTGTTTTCTGTCAGCACCAATACAGTAACCATAATAGCAACTAGTCTCCGGTTTGAATGACAAGTTGAAGAAATTAAACAACTGGATGCAGTCTTACTTTCATCAACTTTATTTCAACATATCACAACACAGGCACTATGCTCTTTTCTCTAACAAAGCCAGGAAGGAGGCTTTGAATAATCTTTATGAACACTATACTATACTATACAATAGGCTGAAACAACTCATTTCATTTTTTGACCCTGTGACTCTATGGCTGAGGGTTATTGAGACTTGGAGACAGTAGCTGTGGTTTTTAAGTGCTGGGGCGTGCAATTATTAACCAAAATAAATCAAAAGGACAGACAAAACACAGCTCACAGAGCCAAAATATAAAGGTTAAGCAAAACCAGTCATGAACACAAAATCTGAATCGAAAATCCCTCACCCAAGTCTTGCACTATCCCAGTGAGTTTAATTATGTAACTGTGCCTGGTGGTGCAGCAACCTGGGAGTCAGGCCCAGTAGCCATAGGTTTGGACACGAAGGTCAGGTGTCTAGGAGCCCAGGTCAAGGGATCCAACTCCAAGGCACCGAGCTGTGGCACAGGGGTGGGTGTTTGAGGTTGTGGTGGAGGTGATCTCCTCATCTCCTCACCCCTCTCTGTAACTGACGGCTCCTTCTCGGGCTCCGGCAACAGAAATTCCGGCAGCAAAACTGCTGCTGGTGGCAACAACAAATCCGGGGCGGGACCGGCGACCCTGGGCGATGCGGGAGAGGACCCTCGGGGGGCGATGCGGGAGAGGACCCTCGGGGGGCGATGCGGGAGAGGACCCTCGGGAGGCGATGGCAGGAACGGACCCTGGGAAGGCGAAGGCAGGACTGGACCCTCAGGAGGCGATGGCAACTCTGTAGCCTCTGTCCAAGGAGGTGACTGCAGCTCTGGTGGTGGAGGCGAATTAAATCTGATGAGGACTAGTTGATGTCTGTGTCTCAGTAGTCCTCTGGGCGAGTACTTAAAATAAATGTACACATATACCCTCACATTTACAGTCTTGTGTAAAAAAAAAATGCAAGAAAGTCAATTTTCTAACGCATTGAAACACATTGCATCTTTGAAGTAAGTGTAACATAATTTTACAAAAATGTGGAGATTTATACCGGGTTGCGGCCTAGAGTGACCAGATAGCAAGAGTGAAAAATCGGGACACTTTCAGTTGTTGAGGGGAGGAAAGAAACCCTGTGAACTACTGCACAACACAAGCGACACAAACTACGTATCTTTCTTCTGTAGATACAGTTAGCTTTTTTTATTCCTTCACCTTCCTGTGTGCTGTATATATGGACTTTATTAAAGAATGCCAGATACCTTTGGGTAGCCGAGTTTTGGGACTGTTTCTAATTGATTTCCATATCTGTATAACTTGGCAAAGCTTTGCCTTACACTTCCAACCAATTCAGTGGATGCAGACGTGCAGTCTCAATGTATGGGCAAGTCCACACCAGACAGAGAATGTTGGCAGCAACTGTTGGGAGATGTTGCATGCTTGCCTTTAACAAATGACAGCACTCTGTTTTAGTAAGGAAGCAAGTACCACTATTTTTAGGCTTTTATAGTGCTCTGAAATATTAGGTGTATTTAATGTTTAAACAGGTCCGCGAAATGTCAGTGAAATCCTAATCCTAATTGGATGACTTGACCATGGGCATATGATTGAATCAATTTTTTCCCCCACTGCATTCGGTCTTTTTTGCTTTTTAGTGACAGGCTTGTCAAAAACACCAGCCATCATGACACTTTGTCAGTAAAACCGGACGCACAGGTGCACGCACCAAGAAAAACACATGACGCATACTGCATCACATGACTGCAGGTTAACATGATTGGATAGCCGCATAGATGCAATGCAAGCAACTCACTCAAACAACACGCCCTAATCCAGTAGAGTATGCTGTTGCACCACGAGACAGTACAGCAGCACACATATATACGAAATTTCCTAAGGAGAAAATAAAAATTTCACATTTTACGCCTGGATTTTCAACGTTTACTCTAAAAATCGGGACAAATGGTGTCCCGACAGTACCTCAATCTGGACGCTTTAATCACTGATAATAGGTGCATAGAGGGCGATTCCATGAGTGCTCTGGGGCGCAAGCACCAATGGGGGAAAATATAAGGTCTCGTATAGTGCAAATATATTTGCTTCACAATCAGAACTGTTATTGGAGCATTTAAAAAAATAAACATTCACTGGTGGCTCTGACAAACTTTTTGGAAAAGATCTGCGTTTCGCTAATTTTTCTTTTGTATTTGTTATGTTCTCATTAGTATCCAACCTAGTAGATTCAGTGTCCGTTAGTTCTGTCAGATACTGTACTTGCTGAAGCAGTTTTCTCCCACTGGTAATTAAAAAAGCTACCTAGCTAACAATTTTACCCTGAGGGCTACGGTTTTCATTAAATTGGGACTTTAATGAAAACCGGGTGTGCATCTGAGTACATTAATTATTGTAGGTAGTAATTCATAGTTATTTAATCACTCACAGGCTGTAACCCCCAACTCAACAAACCAGACAGCATTTTTGTAAATAGCAACACATGTAATGAACAATAAAATAAACATTTTATTCGTATCATCGGTGTCAATTTCAGGCGGAGCTTCGTGGTCTGCAAGGTGACACGGCTGAGAGATTTTTTTTCCCTGTCATCCCGTCTGGTGCTGTCAGTGTCAGTTCCTCAGCACACATGCCCTGAATATCAAAGCTTTTCCAACCGTCAGGGAGCGCTTTTGTGGTGGGATTTTAACTTTGACTGTTTTTCTTGTTCCGAGCAAAAACAAAAATGGCCAGGAAGAATGAGAACAGTCACAAAACCCCAATTCCGGCAGTATGAGGAATGTTATGCAATTAGTGGGTACCTAATTAACATACCCAGTGCACAAATCAAAAGGGCTGATGTGGTCGGAGCAGCTCTGGGCAACTTACAGGCAGGCCCGCAGGCACCCGGACAGTTTACAGGGGTTGCTGGTGTGCGGTGAGCTGAGGACACCCTGGACGACCTAAGCCCTCCCCACCCAGGCGGTGCTCGGCCAATTGTGCGCCGCCCCCTGTGAACCCCCACTATTGTCGGCAGTGGAATAACCTGGACTTGAACCGGTGACAGCCAGACTATAGGGCACATCCTGCACTCCACGAGTGCCTTTACCAGATGCGCCACTCAGTAGCCCCCTAGTATACGTTACACGTTAGTATAAGTATATTTTGTTCACTGTTATCACTTTAACTGAAATGTATAATTACAGAAAAGAGACAAACTAGAATCAATTTGAGTGATTTATTGAACAATAATACATTTAAAAAATAAAACCCTTATGCTTAACTGTACATAATTCCATCAGTATGCAACACCTCACTAATCTTTCTTGTAAATCAATACCTTAGAAAGCACTTATCTATCTGACTGATAACCATTTAAATAAACCTGAGGATAAGACAGCTGGCTTCTCAAAGACCTGATTTTGTATTATTTCCTCATAGCATTGGGTGTAGTGCTTGCATTTTTTTTATCCACAAATTGACAATTTCACAGATGTCTTTAAATGGCAAACAGAGCTTTGGTGCTGCATCATCCAATGTGTCAAACCCAGACCTACATAAACAGCCCCTTGAAAAGCTGAAACAGGACCTCTACCACAATGCAGCATTCCTCTTCCAGGGTACAGGATGCCTCCCTTTTGGTTCAATTCCAGAACAAACACCCGTGATGTGTTTATTTTGGGATTTGACGTCTTCCCTCATCAATATCTGTCAGCATAGTACAATACTGCCATTTCTTTATTTAATGAGCAACTGAAGGTATTTGGTTCCAGTCAGAGTCTATACAAAATGCTCTAAACCAAAGCCACAAAATCTACTTTCAGTGGTTTTCAGCAATACAGATTCTAGATATACAGTACTGTGCAAAAGTTTTAGGCAGGTGTGAAAAAATGCTGTAAAGTAAGAATGCTTTCAAAAATAGACATGTTAATAGATTATATTTATCAATTAACTAAATGCAAAGTGAACAGAAGAAAAATCTACATCAAATCAATATTTGGTGTGACCTTTGCCTTCAAAACAGCATCAGTTCTTCTAGGTACACTTGCACAAAGTCAGGGATTTTGTAGGCATATAGTCAGGTGTATGATTAAACAATTATACCAAACAGGTGCTAATGATCATCAATTCAATATGTAGGTTGAAACACAATCATTAACTGAAACAGAAACAGCTGTGTAGGAGGAATAAAACTGGGTGAGGAACAGCCAAACTCAGCTAACAAGGTGAGGTTGCTGAAGACAGTTTACTGTCAAAAGTCATACACCATGGCAAGACTGAGGACAGCAACAAGACACAAGGTAGTTATCCTGCATCAGCAAGGTCTCTCCCAGGCAGAAATTTCAAGGCAGACAGGGGTTTCCAGATGTGCTGTCCAAGCTCTTTTGAAGAAGCACAAAGAAACGGGAAACGTTGAGGACCGTAGACGCAGTGGTCGGCCAAGGAAACTTACTGCAGCAGATGAAAGACACATCATGCTTAGTTCTCTTTGCAACCGGAAGATGTCCAGCAGTGCCATCAGCTCAGAATTGGCAAAAACAGTGGGACCCTGGTACACCCATCTACTGTCCGGAGAAGTCTGGTTAGAAGTGGCCTTCATGGAAGTCTTGTGGCCAAAAAGCCATACCTCCGACGTGGAAACAAGGCCAAGCGACTCAACTATGCATGAAAACACAGGAACTGGGGTGCAGAAAAATGGCAGCAGGTGCTCTGGACTGATGAGTCAAAATTTGAAATATTTGGCTGTAGCAGAAGGCAGTTTGTTCGCCGAAGGACTGGAGAGCGGTACACGAATGAGTGTCTGCAGGCAACAGTGAAGCATGGTGGAGGTTCCTTGCAAGTTTGGGGCTGCATTTCTGCAAATGGAGTTGGGGATTTGGTCAGAATTAATGGTCTCCTCAATGCTGAGAAGTACAGGCAGATACTCACCCATCATGCAATACCATCAGGGAGGCATCTGATTGGCCCCAAATTTATTCTGCAGCATGCCAACGACCCCAAACATACAGCGAAAGTCATTAAGAACTATCTTCAGCGTAAAGAAGAACAAGGAGTCCTGGAAGTGATGGTATGGCCCCCACAGAGCCCTGACCTCAACATCATCAAATCTGTCTGGGATTACATGAAGAGAGAGAAGCAACTGAGGCTGCCAAAATCCACAGAAGAACTGTGGTTAGTTCCCCAAGATGTTTGGGCCAACCTACCTGCCGAGTTCCTTCAAAAACTATGTGGAAGTGTACCTAGAAGAATTGATGCTGTTTTGAAGGCAAAGGGTGGTCACACCAAATATTGATTTGATGTAGATTTTTCTTCTGTTCACTCACTTTGCATTTTGTTAATTGATAAATATAAACTATTAACATGTCTATTTTTGAAAGCATTCTTACTTTACAGCATTTTTTCACACCTGCCTAAAACTTGCACAGTACTGTACATAAACTTAAGCTGATAGGAAATGTACCAATATTTTAAGCATTACATGAACACCATACTGTACTTGCTTCTCCTTTTCCTATATATATATTGCTACCGTCTCAGATATAGCCAAAAGCTCACTTGGTCATTCGTTAGAACATAATTTTTCATTTTATTTTACATATTGAAATGTAAATTTAGTTACCTGCAAAAAGCTTTACTGTTTGTAGCTTTCTTCTTCAGTTAGAAAGTAAGGTTTCTTAAATAAATAAGGTACCAGTAAGCAATTTTTAGCATTTAAATTAAAATGGTCACATCCAAGGAGTGTTATTTTTCCATTAACAGCTTTTGTTATATTTTAAATTGATTTTACATTTAATCTACAAGTTGGCCCAAAGTCACCTATTTGTCCTGCAAAGCCATTAATATAATTGGTAATGCTGATAACTGCTTCTGTCAGCAGATTACAACGAATGCAGTAAGTGTGTGAATTGTGTTTCCAATGCTTGGGCATCTGCCGGCCAATGAAACTCTGAACTGCTGTAGTCTATTGTGCCAGCTCTTAGTACAATGGATGTTTTCTGCATACTGTCCTGAATGACAAGAGACAAGGAGAAGAATAAAGAGAGCTGGGGATAAATGTACTTGTTGCTTATCATAAAAATGTCACCATCATGTGCCTTGAAGGCACAGCAGATGCATGAGTTGGCATGAGGAAAGAATAAGCCAGTGTCTACTGATTGAATCACTGACTTTGTTGTGTGTACACCTCATTAACTACAGTACTGCTTCATTCTAATTATCATACATACAGATACTCAAGGAAGAGCAGCAATAGGAGGCTGTGTGGTCCAGTTAAAGAAAAGGGCTTTTAACCAGGAGGTCCCCGGCTCAAATCCTGACTCATTGTGTGACCCTGAGCAAATCACTTAACCTCCTTGTACTCTGTCTTTCGGGTGAGATGTTGTTGTAAGTGACTGCAGCTGATGCATAGTTCACACACCCTAGTCTCTCTAAGTCGCCTTGGATAAAGGTGTCTGCTAAATAAACAAATAATAAAATTATAATAATTAGGAACTTTACACAACTTTATGGCATCACAATTAAACCACAGTACTCTTTGATCAAAGGGCAATATAGTTCTCAAATCAGAAACATTTCATGGGTCCAGGTTTAGACTGCATTTCATCTCAATGTGTTTGCCTATAACCTCCAACACAGAAAAGTGCTATTTATCTGAATGAGTGCTGCTTGGTTGGGGGGGGGCGCGGTATCAATGTTGTTATTCATGCATGGAAAGGGAGGCTATTGCCATTTGTTTCCATTATTATTTCTGATAATTCCAGGTCGCATGAAGAGTTACCCTTATCTCAAGGGCAATCCTTCAAGGCCAAAAAACCTCAGTTACTTGTACCACCTGCTCTCTCTTTTAGTCTCTTAGTTTGCCAGCTTCACACCATTAACACTTCACCCTTCCTCATTCAGGTTCACCTTTAAAAAATATCTCGAGTCATATCAAATACCATGCTTTTCAATCTACAGTATGTAGATATCCACTAACGGTTTCTGACTGTTCTTCCATTTCTATGATGAATTTTTACATACTATACATAGCATCAGCAGTACCTTTAATAAAATAACTGAGATTGGATAAGCAAGCAATCTGTGCGCTGTGGGTTTGAGACTCCTGGCAGACAGAAGCAGCCAGAAAAAATATGTTTTTCTAGGATATTACCAGATTTCTCATCAAAAGCATACAGACCAAACATAATAATGTATTAATAAAGTCCTGGCTTTACATGCAAATGTTAGAGGATGAGTCACTTGAATCACTGATTTTCAATACATTTTTAATGATATACAGTACGTGGTGAACATGGAAAGGAATTAAATAATATATGCATTAAAAAACAATCCCTGGAGCCCTCACATCCGTATCATCTCCTGAGTGAGTAGAGCGAGAGGTTGAGATTCCTTTGAAGCCATTTCCTAACGGGGGGTTGATCTGATGTTTGGGGTTTTCTAATCAATATAAATTAACAGGCCATAACAAGAATGTGGAATTACACTAATAGAGCCTGAAATTATCTTCAAATTGGGAGACAAATTAAAAAGGATAGGCCCTATAAACCGATCGGTTTTCTCAAACGTATATTGGTAATTGATTGATAATCTTTTTTTTTCAGCCACATGTCACATCATCAAAGCCTTTTGATTAGAAATGTACTAATGCAGCTAAAATCTGTTTATATTGTGTCCCCTGCACAAAGCATTTCATGTCGGAGTCTCGAGTGATTGTAATGGAATTGCTGAATCTCAAACCTTGACTCTTTCTGTAGCCAGTACGTTTCAATGCAACTGTGTCTTGTCCCTCAAAAAAACGTTCAATTGTTGTGATTTTAAAAACGGGTAACATTCATCCCAGAGCAAGTTCCATAGCCACTGCAATCTTTACATCTGATCTACCTGTATTGTTTATAAGCAGCATTAATATGATCATCTTTAACTGTACACACATAGCAATAGCTACCCATTTATTGTATTATGATTTGTCACTATGAACCTCTGATTGGCTGAACACACTACTAAAATCTAGAACACAGAATGGGGATTGGGCAAAATGTATAATTACCAATTACCTTCAATATGACAAGTAAACAAGACCAATGGAAGCAGCCCGATGGGTTAACTGCATGGAATAAAAGCATTACTTTTTGTGCACCCATTATTTTCAGATTATTTTGATAATAATGTTGACTAAAGTTCACATGAAAACTATTTTTCAGCATCTGCTAACAAGGCCAGAAAGGGAAATTCAGCTACATTTTTTCTGACCTAAACAGCCTTTACACTCCAGCATGGCGACCATTCAAACCACCTCTCAAGGATCGATGAAGACCAAATAAGAGCACAACACATTTTATGTTAAAAAATATGTTCCAAATAAAATGACACCAAAACTTGTGCAGTTTCTCTTTGTACTATAAAACAAAATGTGATCTAGAACTAAAGGCCTGTAAAGTCAGCACACAGCAGTACATACATTTTCTTTCTACTATCTTTTTTTCTTTCTACTGCGAAGCTTGAGTACCAAAAAACTGTCAAACATTGCAACAAATTTATACAACTGTAATATACCACTCTGCTCTGTTTATCTATGTCACAGCCTGGGTCACGCAAGTAGTAAGATGAAATGGATGTCCACTGGGTAAAGCTAAATTAAATTTGTTACAAACTGCATGTTAATAATTCCACTGCAAGCAAAGGCAAAATAGTCTTAATAGAAATAGACTGGATTTTACAATTTCTCCATGAGCTAATCCAAGGCAATCACTGACAAATACCAAGTGTTATGAATCCTCTATCCTCATGGCACACTATGTCAGGTTCTATTTGTTAAATCTTATCTTCGCCTGTTTATTGATGCTTGCTCAGGGATGAATCAAAATAATTTAGTCGTAGCCTAAAGGTCAATGCTTGGGACAAGCTGTTTATCGTAAAGAGAAAGAGCTGAAATAACACTTTAAAACAATGCAATAAATTACCGAATGGGTCAGTATACCCAAGCAATCGCGAGGGCAAGATTGCCACACGACTGGAATGCTACAAGGCTAAGCCGAGGTTGCCTTGTGTGTTACCATTCGGAACCCAGTAACAAGTAGCTCGGACTAAAAAACTGAGGGAGAAACTCACCTCTATGCCTGCGTTGTAAGGGCCGACTGAGAAGCCGTCCTTAACGCTCTAGTTCCAAAACCAGGGTTTTGAGGATCCACGACATTAAATCTGTAGAACATAGTAAAGGTATGGGGAGTAGCCCATGCCACTGCATTGCAAATTTCCTTGCCAGGTGCACCCTGGAATAAAGCCCACAAAGTTGTCATGCCCCTGGTGGAATGGGCAGTTGGCTCGCTCATAGGCAGTCCTGGCTGTGTCTCCTATCCATTTGGACAGCCTCTGCTTAGACAGGGCTTGACTATGGGACTTGGCCCCATAGCAGACAAATTGTTCGGACTGCCTCCAACTTTTCTACCTGTCAACATAATACGGTAGGGCCCGCAGTGGACAGAGTGCATGGAGCTGCTGCACTCTGTCAGACTGGAAAGGAGGTGGATGGAAAGCCTCCAATTCCACAGACTGGTTGACATGAATTGCCGAGATAGTCTGACAAAAAAGCAGGATTGGTACGGAGCATAACATTTGTCCTGGCTTCTGCAAAAATTAAGCAGGCTTTCACAATTGAGAATGCCTGCATCTCACTCACCCGCTTTGTGGAAGTGATTGCAAGCAAGAATCCCGCTTTGAGCAATAAAAACGGCAACTCAGCTGAATGCAAGGGCTCAAATGGAGGCTTCATGAGTGTATCAAGCACCACGTTACGCCTCCAGCGAGGAATAATATCCTTCCTAGACGACCGAAGCCGCAGAGCTTCTTTCAAAAAGTGTCCCACCAAGAAGTGAGCTCCTGGGGAGACTGAGTCAATTTTGAAATGGCAAGCTCAAATAGCTGCCAGATACACCTTTAATGTAGAGGGGGATTTCCCCTTGTCAAACAGGTCATGCAAAAATTGCAGTGTAACTGCCATGGCACAGGTCATGGGGTCGAACCCCCGAGGCAGGCAATGTCTGAAAGACGCCCCACTTGTACCCGTACTGGGAACGTGTGGACGCTATTGGACAGACCCAGACGGCTCAAATGCAGCCGTTCTGGGGCCAGACCCAGAGCTAGAGGCTCAATGGGTTAGGATGCCATAAGGTCCCCCGCACCTGACTGAGCCCTCCTGGGCCAATAATACCCCTTTTCCACATGCACATCAGGTGGTTTTCCATAAGCAAGATACCCGACCCGAGCCGACCTGTACCGTGAAACTCCAGCCTTGTAACATATCTGAATCTGGCTCGGGGCCGAAGCAGGCTGTGGGCGGGGTTACTGCATTTCGTCATCACACTCAAGCGTCATTCCAAGAAAAAGTGGCAACCCCCAAGACCACAACCGGTAAATATTTTCCTAAATCCTTACCTTTATGCCGTGGGACACATAACAACCACAGCAGTGTGGAGTAGTGGTTAGGGCTCTGGACTCTTGACCGGAGGGTTGTGGGTTCAATCCCCAGTAGGGGACACTGCTGTTGTACCCTTGAGCAAGGTACTTTACCTAGATTGCTCCAGTAAACACCCAACTGTATAAATGGGTAATTGTATGTAAAATAATGTGATATCTGTATAATGTGAAATGATGTACAATGTGGTATCTTGTAACAATTGTAAGTCGCCCTGGATAAGGGCGTCTGCTAAGAAATAAATAATAATAATAATAATAATAATAATAATCTGACTAAATCACAAAATAAAATAACTCCCTCTCTATAATGCACATATAGTGAAGCAAAAAAGCACTTTCCATGAATTAACCATGCATAAAGCAGAGAGCGGGTCGGGAGAGGGGAAGAGGGAATGGTCTCTCCCCAGGTTTGGCTGCCAGAGCGGGGCTGAAGCGTCTCGTCTCCCGGAGAAAGCTGCAGCTCCTCTTGCAGTAAAGAAGTTAATACATTAGGAAAGATAACCACGTAACAGGCCTAATATTTATTTAGTTATAAAACAAATGCTGAATAAGATGTCTGTGTTATAAAGTGCGAGCGCAGCTTTTCTTCAGTTCAGATACTGTATCAAAAGGGAGAGACTGAAACGGAAGTTAGACTGAGAAGTTGTTTACAGTTTGAACAACACCAGTACTGTATTTACTGTAGAAATATTGCATGAATCACTAGTATAGGGAATTGGGGGACATGCGGTAGGAGCATTATATCCAAGGTGCGTTATAAACGAGAGCCTTATAGCGAGGGAGCACTGTATAGATATTAGTGATATATAAGTAATATGGTCCCCCGTCTTTGTTTCCTTTGTTTAGGTTCGTACACACACGCGCACATTTTCAGTACTTTTCTGCAATAAAAAAAAATGCATGATAAAAAAATATTTTATTGAATTATAGTTCTATTTTTGCAGTCTGTGACATTTCATTTAATCAACTCAGCACGTTCATTATGCATGACGTCTCTCAGCTCGGCTCACCTTTCTCTAGTGCAGTGGTTCTCAAACTTTGTCATAGTGAGCCTTCCTGAGCTATGAAAAAAATAACTGCGCCTCCCCAGTTTACTAAAACAATATAACAAACTGAAAATCCTATATGTTGCAAAAAAATTAACAAAAAAGTAGAAGGGATTTGATCAATATATAGCAGTATGGGTTTCAGAAGTATTAGTTCAAAAACAGTACAAATGGAAGCAGCTAAAATCTTTCTTTTGTCCTGTTAACTTTCTTATTTTAGTGGGTTTTCATGTAACTTAAACATTGCTGCTTTTGTATTATTACGTGTATACTGTTGTTTAAATCTGTTATTTAAATGGTCTGCTATGTACTATACAGTGCTTTACGATACTTTTGTATAAAAAGCGCTACATAAATGCAATAAATAAATAAAGAAATAAACTCATTGTGCTTCCTGTGAAAAAAAACTTTATGGGTTTAGATACTAAGGTAGGGTTGTCGTGTTTCGAGATGCCGTTGTAGCTTGCAGGGCCCCATACTGTGGTTTGCTTGTATTTCGCCACACATTTGAGGTCTCGGTGCACCGCTGGACTTGCTCCATGTAAAGCCCAGTTTTAAATATGCCAAGAGGGTGCCTTTAGACAGTGGAAGGACACTGTCACTAGGTGGTCACGGTTCAATGGAGGCTGAAAAACCCTGCTGTTGAACCAGGACTGCAGGGGGCGCATGCACAGGAGACCCAAAGGTAGGGTCTGAGACACTGCTGCCATCAAGCCCAGAAGTTTCTGGAATGTCATTACCATGTGCGCTCTGTTGAGCTGAAACAGCTTTAAAAAGGCAGCTATTCTCTGCACACTGCCGTCTGACAGAGTGGACAGCATGGACCTGGGATCCAAGCACAATCCTAGATAGGAGGCTGTCTGAGAAGGCATGAGCTGGCTCTTCACATGATTCACAGTTGAAGTTCTGTGTGGTCATCTGCCTGTGCTGGAGACTGGGCACAAATGAGCCAATCATCCAGACAATTGAGTAATCTGATTCCTTTGAGTCTCAATGGGGCCAGGATAGCTTCCATGCACTTCAAAAAGGCACAGGGAGCTACAGAGAGGCCCAGAACTTGTACTCTGTTCCCTGAAAGGCGACTTCCTGTGTGCTGGTTTTATGGGGATGTGGAAATAGGTTGCATAGCTGTTGCATTGTCAACATTTTGAACCTCGTTCAGCTCAGATACAGGTTGCAGTTTCTGCGTTGGCTACTTTCCCTTGGCACAGAGAAATGGGGTGAGGACGCAACCACTTCTCTACCAGAGGGTGATGGGAAAGAGTGCTGTGCAGGAGTGAGGGACGCAGAGTTGCGAGAGAGACGTTTCTCTGGTCTGCGCTTGGAGAAATATGGAGAAAAAACTTGCAGAAACTGCGGTTCACTAGTGCCTCCTTTGCATGCTCTGGCCCTAGAAAAAGAGCATCTGCCGTGCTTGTCCTCAACAGGCAGAATGGCCTTGCATGTGTCGCAGGGATAAAACCCAGGCATTATGCAAGTAGCAATGCAGTGTACAGTGACAATGTACAGGTGCTGCCTCAGTCTGCTTAAAGACAGCAACAGGGCTGTTCAAGACCTGAAAAATACCAGCTTGGTACCGGACCGGGATGTAAGCACCAGTCGGTAGCGGGTCAGAACCGGGATGGTACCTGGTCGATGATTTTAGCACCGGGTCGGTACGGTACCGGTTGAAACTGGGACTGTTCGGTATGGTCGGAACCGGGTCGGTTCAGTACCGGTTCAGTACCGGTTCAGTGACTTTAGCACCGGGTCAGAACTGGGACGGTACGGTATGGGTCCACCGGCTGGCAATTACCACGGGTAACACTATACAGGGATGCCCACCTGTGCAAGTTACTGGCAAAACCACTCAGTCAGTACTCACAAAAGATTGAGGGAAGCCTGCTTGCTAGAATGAACTATCAGCCCTCGTAATCGGGATGCAAAAGCTGTCACCAAAACGGCATCAAGGTGCTGTGGTAGAGATTGCAAGCAATCACAACCGAAGCAGCCTCTTGGTCCTGCGCAAAATTAGCAGCAGTTTTATTCTGAAATAGCACAAGATTTGGAGGTGCTGTCTTATTTCATTTCTTGAGGATGTTGATAATTCCTTGTCAGGGGTACGGAAGCAGTTGGCATATTGTAGGCAGATTACAGTATTTGGCATGCAGCAGAGTCTTTTCAAAAAGTAAAATAACATTACAGTCTTTGAGCCAAAACACTCTAAAGGCATAAACAAATGGACAGACTGCTTGAAGTGTGGATTACTGATTACCAATTAAGTACCAAGAGTTTTAGGAATTTGCTGAATAATTGTGGCTGCAAAGGCTTTTCACTGGTTTGGCACCGAAACACTGCATGGTTTATGTAGGGGGTAGGGGGTGCAGGAGAGGCCTGCAAGACTTGTAACTATTAATCATGCATCCCAGAGAGATGCTTAGGGAAAAGGAGCTTTGCAAATTAGCCCCTGCTATACATGCTAATATCTCATAAACCATCTATGCTCGCAGCTTCATATTTTCAGTGTTATGAAATCTAACAACACTTCAATTTGACCTATGGCCTAAGATGGTTGCTGTATTTACAAAAGTTATTTTACAAAATTGTGTGGGTGTTTATACCGTCCATCACTTACTGCGGGTGAATCATGTTAACACAAACGCGCCCGTTCTAAGCGGTGGTGACTGCATTTAAAATTTAATCATAATGTAATGTGATTTCATTCTTTTTCTTTTCATTAAGAATAAAAAAAGTGACAAAGGTCGTCTCAACTGCCTCTCATTTAATTCGCTTATTTCTGGACAGCCACCGGATATTTTTCCTTCTCCAGAGGTGTCCCAATAAAGCAGCGCCGACTGTATTGAAATCTCACAGACAACATTAGGTGCTTCATTAGTTAATATGTTTACTGTACCTACAAAGTCAGGCAGAGCAAATTAGTCACTGTTTCAGTTTACCTAAATTCATTAAATCACACCCTTTTTTTACACTGTGCTGCAATACTATTTAATTAGTGAGGTGAAAATAAAATGGTATAATAAATCATACTTTCTGCAATTACACCCTGTGGCAAAGTGGTTTACTGTGTACAGATGCAGGAGCGATGCGGTGCATAATCAACAGAAAGAAAGGTTATAATCCAGTTGGAACAAACGTTTATTTTTAATCCAGGTCTGGTGACCAAATAATAATCCCCGGCAATACATAACAATGTGTAGCGCACGGGGTAAATAATAATGGGGTTGCAGTCCCAAATAATAAACTTGCATATCCTTCTCACAATGTACGAGCACGGTCATCAGTCCTGGGTGTGTGCTGTAGTGCTCGTGCTGGGTGCTACAGGTTGATACGTGACAATAGTGCAGTGCTTTTTCCAGGTTTTGTGCTGGCCCTTGGTGACAGCTCTGGAACGTGTTAGCTGTCTACAATACCAAACAACAACAAATAGTGACAAAACAGACAGGCACTCACGATACGTTATCACTGGTACTCTCACAGGTCCTTCCGGGTTCTAATATTAAACCAAAGCAAAAGGAACAGATTGTGTCCCTCCGTCCCCTTTTATGCCGTCACACATGACCCCTTGGCAAACGAGTGCAGCCGCCCCTCCAATCAGCGACTGCCACATCGTTTCCCTTCCAGGTCGATGAGTTAATGCACCGGAGTTCTGCCCCCTGTCTAGTTGGCCGACTTCCCTTGAACCCTGGGAAAGAACTGTTGGGCCAACCCGTCCAAGGTATTCTGTTCTCACTACTTGGTGCCCTCACAGGTCGGGAGGGAGATTTACCACCAAGAATCACTGTATTTCTGTCAAAACACCCGTTTCATAGTTTGCTATAAAAGCATATCCCTTAAATCGGGAAATATAATTTACATGATGGGACATTTTCTATACAATTTAATAAAGTGAAAACTGATCCCCTTTTGTGTTTTCACAGTGCAAGATATTTCTGAAATGATGCACAAATACCAAGACAGCAACACAGCTCACTGCACAAAAACAGGCCTCAGGATGATTTAAATCTCTCTGCAGCAGAGACACATTTTTATCTGAAAACACAGACGGACCCTTATCTTCTAGGACCCAAGGAGAACTGCAAATAAGGACTAGTGTTCGTCTAGAGGTTTTTTTTCTATTTATTTGGTATTGTTGCCTATTTATGAGAATTAGAAGAGGGAGCAGAACAGACAATAAATATGTGATGTTTTATCATGCAGATTCTTGACTTCCCCCTGAACTGTTTCCTGCACAGCATAAGCATTGTACTCCATCAATCATTCTCATGTTTGAAAAATCCTGAGGGACAAACCCCTAAAGGTCATCAGAATACTCGACATGTTATTTGAAGAAAGGCATTGTGAGGAAAGGGGAGAATCTCAGTAAAACAAAAAAGTTGAACCTCAAGGCAGTGACAGTAAAAGAAAAAACCTGCAAAAAGAAGAACTTGGAATAGAAATAAAACATGTAGCCTAAACACAGGAGATTAGAGAAAGCTGACACCCTGGGATCCTTCAAGAAGCTGCTTGATGAGATTCTGGGATCAATAAGCTACTAACAACCAAACGAGCAAGATGGGCTGAATGGCCTCCTCTCGTTTGTAAACTTTCTTATGTTCTTATTTTTTAAAACTGTAAAATCGGGGGCTCCCGAGTGGCGCAACCAGTAAAGGCGTTCCGTGTGGACTGCAGGATGTGCCCTATAGTCTGGACGTCGCGAGTTTAAGTCCAGACTATTCCTTTTACCGACCGAGGACGGGAGCTCCCAGGGGGCGGCGCTCAATCGGCCGAGCGCTGCCCAGGGGGGAGGGAGGGTTAGGTCGGCCAGCGTTGCTTTGGCTCACCGCACACCAGCGACCCCTGTAGTATGACCGGGCGCCTGCGGGCTTGCCTGTAAGCCTGTAAGCCGAGAGCTGCGTTGTCCTCCGACGCTGTAGCTCTTGGGTGGCTGCATGGTGAGTCCGCAGTGTGAAAAAAAGCGGTTGGCTGACGGCACACGGTTCGGAGGACAGCGCAGGGGTGGTAGCGGTGATCTGAACTTAAAAATAATTTGCCATTTTCAAATTGGGGAGAAAATAATAATAATAAAAAAATTGGCAACGACTAAATTTATTTAAAAAAAAAAAGAAAACTGTAAAATCTGTAAACAGGACCTAGTTACCTAGAGAGTTGTGTGAGGTTGTGATGTAATAATTAAAAGCATGATATGATTGGAAAATTAAAAAAAAAAAAATACTTACATTCTCTGGATTCAAGACTAAACAATTTTGATGCCAAACTTGCATCTTATAGTGTGGCGGTTGGATTATTTTTATGTATGCATGGCATGAATTTAATCTGCATAAAATGTAATGAGCAGTTAAAAAGCTTCATTCTTATGGTTAACTGGAGCCAATGTGGTCAATAGTTATAGAGTAAAGGACTAGACCCTAGGCTATAATTCTCAGCTCAGCCTCTTCATCCTGCAACAAAACAAATACATAGTGCTACTGAAATATATCTCGCAGACCTTTTTATATTAACATACCATTGTCTGTCTGTAGATATTACAAAATAATTGAATGTTAAGATTTCTTTGACTGAATAAATTATGCATAATATCAATGTCAGGAAAAAAATCTATAAGGAATTCTGAGCGATCACTGCACATGTTTTTTTTATTATTATTATTATTGTTTTTCGTGTTGGAATCCTGTCTTCCAGGACCCTCTGGAAATAAGAAGTTGCATTTCAATGTGTGTATGATATTTTAAAAATAATTGTAAACAAAGAAAGAAAATACTGGTCAATAAAGCATCGTGTCTATTGCAGTACCAGGATTGGAATTAAAAGGTTGAAGTCCAAGCCTAACTCGCCTTATCACAAAAGCATAGCTAGCCACTGAGCTAAATGTCAATAAGTCCCCCCCCCCCCCCCCCCAGCCCTTAAAAGCATTGCATATTTAAGAATATTGAAGAGTGAAGCAAACTGATTTTATAAAAAAAATAAATATTAATGGTTATTAATTCTAGAGTGTTGAGCTATTGGCAGCTTTTTTTTTTAAATGGGGAAACTGAGGCAACTCTACTGATTATGTCCAATTTACATTATGGAGCTCCTCCATTCCTTCTCAGCAAGAAATGTAATTTAAATGAGCTGACAAAACTCATGATTTATCAACCTACTATTAACTTGCTTTGTAGATATTGCCCCAAGAGCATGCCTGCTTTGTGCATTAATAACGAATAAGGATGTCTTCATAAATTACAGGTCTATAGCAAAGGTGTCATGGCAAATAAATGCTTTCCTATGGGGGGAGGGTTTTTTTTTTTATCAAGAAAAATAATAGAAAAAGAAATAACTTTCTGCAATATATTTAGTTGACCGTCCTGATTTAGGCTATCCTAGCAAAACCTTTGGTTTTTTATCATGCTTCTCAGCCATGTGATTGGTATATGCGATTGTATAGGCTTTTGTATTGTAAAATATTTTGATACTAAGTTTTGCTGTGAGTAAGCAAGTGTAAAATTCCATTATTAAAGTCATAGAACAAGGGGGTTCACTGTAGACAATGTGTTCTGTGTACTATAGTATGTTCTGTACTATTGACAGAGTATCTGCATTTGGTTTAGTGATACTAAGGCCCTGTCCACACTATGCCTTTAAACCAGCTCAAAAATCCTAAATACGGTTTGCGTCCACACTACACAGTGTTTAATGTCGTACTCGAGAACCGGACTCGAGACCACCTCGGGGGTAGTCTCGAGTTTGGTTCTAAATTAGATTAGGTAGTGCGGTTCATCAGTGTGGACGCTGTAATAACAAACAACATTTTTGTGTATCCTCCAATATCCCAACATGCTTTGTGATATGTTTGGCTAAATACTCAGAACACTCACTATATACTCTGAAGGACTTGCTATCAGTGTACACTCCGCACTAGGTATTCATTTTTATGCGTAATAAAAAAAAAAATCTTTCCAGACATCTCTGTTAAACTACTGGGGAAAATAACAAAAGCACAAAGTTAAATTAGGCAACTGCAAAAATCAAATGTGAGTTAAAAGTAGGATTGGGGATGAACAATTCATGTAATTTGTCAGCTCTGTTTGAAATAAAATTAAGGGCACCACAATTAGGCTCAGGCAAGATATGAAGGTAAAAGCAAAGACTGTTTTGTAATTAACACTTGTTTAATTATGCAACAGCTCAATTTGTTTAAAGGGACATCACCTGATTAAAAATAAAACCCGAAAACTTCAAGCCCTACTTGTGTGTGTGTGTTCGTTCGCATTTACTTTTTCCAAAATACTTGTTTTATTTCTTTTTAGCAGTATGGACCTGGTTAATATGGAGCATAACACATTATTTTAAAATATATTTGTGGTTTGTCACACTTGAACAAAAGTTATTGTATTGCTCTTATTGTATTACTTGTATTGTATCACTTGAAATGTATTTGCTTACGATTGTAAGTCGCCCTGGATAAGGGTGTCTGCTAAGAAATAAATAATAATAATAATAGCATGGTGGGACACTATCGTATTAATTTCCACTGTGGATTGCACTGTTAACACAACAGGAAATTACTTCACAAGGGACAAAATAATACATTCCTCTATCTGCAGCTATTACCTTACACAGATACCATCATCATCTTGAAGATGGCAGGTGTGGCTTACCTTAATTTAAAAGCAATATGAACTGAGTTTCTACCTACAGTAACTGTGCAAATAACAGAGGATAAGGCTATTTTTGATGCAGTCATGACCTACATTACTTTCATGGATTTGTATTACTTCAAGAGCATTAGAATGAAGTCAGAGGACTGATAATGTATTCCATGACTGACCAAAGATTTCCTGCAGTCCTTGCATGACGCTGTATTTCTCAAAACTTGGTAACAGTGAACACAAAGATCAACATATACTGTATCTTTGAAATTATTTAACAGCAACCTAATGGAGACCAGAAACTTTCAGTTGACTGTTTAACCAAAATGACAAGGACAAAAGTTACTATTATTATTATTATTATTATTATTATTATTATTATTATTATTATTATTATTATTATTATTATTATTATTATTATTATGAACTTAAATAAGATGAACACATATTTAAGTTCATAATAAAAAAACTTTAAAGTAATTTCACTTTTAAAACATTTCAACATAAATCTCCCTTCAAAATAACAAAATAAGAAGTTAAACCATTTAACAAACATCAATACAAAACATGTATACAAAATGGAAATACTAAACATTTACAACATGTACCTCTATTACCACAGGAAACCATTAACCTGTGGGAAGTTTTGTGAAGCAAATCCTGCTGCTCCTCCTTATCCCGTTTAAAATCTCTTATACAGATTTCAAAAGCTTCCTCCAGTCTTACTGTAAAAACAGCTTAGATTGTACTTTTATCAGATAGCACACAAGTTATCTGTTTGTGTAGAAGTCTGTTATCCAACCTGATTTAAGTCCCAAAACCATTTTGTTAAATCTTTCTGTGACCATCTGTAAATTGATCCACATTTTTCTGGATATCATGAAGGTACTTGTTCATTATACTACAGTATTAGGGGAAACAGCTGTCCCGGGCTAATTAGGGTCAATTACTCAGCTACAATCTTGTAAATTAATTTGCTCCTGTTGTAACTATAGCATTCAACTGTACCATTAGCCAGTTACGATAAATGTTTTAAGCAGCAAAAACACCTGTGTTGAATAAGTGATATCATCATAATTCTAGAGCTTAAAGACCACCTTTTGTTACAGAAAACACTTGTGAAATTCCAACTTTTAATTAGAAAAAAAAACAATTCAACTCAAGTTGCATATTTGGTTTCAACTGTGACAAGGAATTTGAAAACAACAATATTAGTTTAATCAGATACCATGAAATATTATTTCCTCTTCAAAGTAACAAAGACACAACTAGTTTTCAAAATCTACTATTTATTATTATTTAGTCATTTAGCAGACGCTTTTATCCAAAGCAACTTACAGAGACTTGGGGGTGAACTATGCATCACAACTGCTGCTGCAGAGTCACTTACAATAGGACCTTGGTTTTACGTCTTATCGAAGGACGGATAATACCACAAAAGGCTGAGCTTTTGTCTCTTGCAGATTCCTTGGTACTGTGGTTGTATCATACTAAAAGAGAACATTTCCTGAGCAAATCTGCTTTATATCACATATGTAATCCCTTATCAAAGTTTACCACAGTAAATGTGCATGGTAATGTTGCTGGTTTCTTATGCCTTTCCATAGTTTACCAAGGTTCGCCATGTTGTTTAATATGCTTTACCATCCCTCTCCAGACTTTACAATGCTTATCTATGCTTTATTACACTTTGCCATGCTTTTACTATGGGAAACATTTATAAGGGATGGCACTGGGCAGTGTTTTATGCAAATGTTACCAATCGAACAACTAAAAGAATCAGACAATGTTAACAGTATGTGACTCAGATGATTGAACGATCTATCACACTAAACTACTTTGTGTTGTCATTAACTTAGGCTCTGAAAGAACACACGTTTAGTGTCTCAATGCATATATAATTATCACACAATAATTTGTTATTGTTCCTTACATTTTGGTTGACTGTGTTTTAAGTTTGTATCATTTAAAACACAAAAATTCACATTAAAAAGCAACACAATACATATCAACTTAAAACAGCATGAAACTGCTGTAGTCTTGTTGTACACATAAACATCCCCAGAGACTGATGATTTTTGGTTGGTATACAGCTCCCGTGTTCCTATTATTCACTCATTCATTCATCACGTAAACAGCATTTTACAAACGTTTTGCCACAAATTGCATATGATGTAATTGTAAACCCACTGGTGCGGATTCCTCTGCTCAACTTAAATCCCGCAAAACCAAGAAACAGAAACCATTCCTGCAAAATTAGTATGGTCAAAAATGATTTCTGCTCTGAGGCTAGCTCTGTCTGCCCACTTTATCTCAAATAACTGCCTGTTAGATGGGAGAAGATAAATACGCCCTTCTGGTTACTTAGAGCATAACATGACATGTGTGCAGAATGCGATCCTTTTTTTTAAAACCTCAGCATCTGTGGTCAGTTTCTTCAATGCCCCCCAATATTCAGATTTATCACCTTCTGGTAACAGTTGGAATGACAATTCCACTGCTAGCAATCTGATCCTTCCATTGTTACACACCAACTAAAATGTTTGCAAAAATGTTATACAAAGATGGCAGAGGACTTTGTTGTTCATTCATGGTGAATAAATACATTACCTAAAAAGGATGTCAATGACATGACTATAAATAATAAAAAAAGAGAGTTATCAGTAACATGAACAAATTACATCACATGTAAAGTCCTGTCTTTGGGATTGTTGACATCGGTAAACTGCAAGACAAGCAAAGCTGATCCTACTAAAGGAGTTTGGATTTGATTCTGAAACCCACACAGCGCTATAAAGAGTCATTAAAACAAAGCACCTCGTTTTCGGCAGCACATGCAGTTATCAAGGCATTCTGCATTACTGTAACTCTTCCCCTTTATGGAGGGGTCCTCTGAATTCCTAAACATTTAACAACAGCTATGCAATTCTGACACTGGGGTTTGGAATGCGTGTTACAATGGGGTTCCTAATTTTTTTATACCCACATTTTTTTATGCCATTTACAAGAGCAGAGTATGGTTAAGACAAGTATTTGGTGCAATGTCTGTTTGTCAGAGTCAGTGCACTCCATTTCCTTTTGGAGGTAGTTGGCTGATGGAAGTTGTATGTTAATTTTTTAGAAGATTGCAGCTGGCAGGGTTTAAAGCCTCCGTGAAACACCTCAGCCTTGTTTTGTACTGCCTTCCACTCACAGGTATGAGAAGCTCTCAAGCGTACAAAAGGTTTCAGGTAGAAAATCACGTTAAGGAAAATCCCAAGTGTTTTATGGTCATGTCTGCAGGTAAATTATACATATGTGCTTTACCTAATTAAAACCCCACTGTAAGATTAATGTCTCATAACCTGAGAGAATTTTTCAGCTACTTTTCATTATGACGAATTACCCATAAAGCAACCCAGTTTAAAAATGAATCAATAAATTGTCATTGTTAAAATTATTTTCAAAATATAGCGCAGTGTATCCCTACGCGTCGGGCTGGCTTTAGCTGGAACTACAGTTACAGGTCTTTCCCGCCCTTGGGATTGCAAGTCTGAATGCAAATGTTTTATTTTCCAACCGTTGGCATTAAGTGTTCAAATCCACACTCAACCAAGGTATTTATACATTTATTAGGTTTAGGCTTTTTCTGTGAAATTTTCTTTCGATGTATTTATGTACCGGTAATTGGTTTATATTTGCTATTATGGCTGGTGTTGATAAAATATATTCTGAGAGAACTGTCTTCCGTCAGGCAAGAACTAGGGAACGCAGAGCATGTAAATAAACACAATCATGGTGGTGACTGTCAAGTGCAATCTGCAGTAAATGACAATACTGGCAGTAGTCGTAGTAGTGCAGTGTGGAATTTTGAAGAGCAGGTGAATGAACACAATACTAGTGATAGTGAAAGCTAAGACTTTGCGGTGCATTTTGAAGTGAATGACAATCTTTTTGTCAGGAATGATAGTGCTGATTTTGAAAGTGAAGAAGACTCTATCTCTGGGCCAGATAGAGAGGATGAGAAGGCATGTAGCTTACTGGATGAACTGAAGGGTTGGGCTGTTAGCAAAAACATCCCAATGTATCACATAAGCAGTTTATTAGGTATTTTAAGATGATTCTTTCCCTATCTGCTGAAAGATGCTCACACTTTAGTGGCTAATTCCACTTCATACAATTTGGATTTGCATACAATGGTTGCTGGAACATATCATCATTCTGGTGTTGCACATATCTCAGTTGGAATCACATATGGAGCTGGCTTCTAATGACTGTGTACTCTGCGAATATTAATGACATTCCACTTTTTAAGAGTAGTAACGTTCAGTTTTGGCCTATACTTGATCTTCTCGAGGAAGACAAAAACAAGAACCCATTCATCATTGGTTTGTTTGTGGGAAAATCTAAGCCAAAAGATGCAAACTCCTATTTAAAGTACTTTGTTGATGAAATGAAACACATTGAAAATGAGGGATTGTCCTTTGATGGCAAGCTTGTAAATGTTACCATTTCAAATTTTGTGTGTGGTGCGCCTCCAAGGGCTTTTGTGAAAAATGTGAAGAACCACAATGGCTATAGTGGATGTGAGAAATTTGTACAAAATGGGGTTTGGGAAAATAATCGAATGACTTTTCCTGAAGTAGATGCTGCCCCTAGAACTGATGTCATGTTTGATGAGATGGTTGATGAAGAACACCATATGGGAGATTGTTCATTGAGGAAATTGAAAATTGAAATGGTATCACAGTTCTCCCTAGATTTTATGCATTTAGTTTGCTTGGAAGGCTCTTGCTGTTGTGGATAAAAGCGCCCCTCCACACCAGGATTGGAGGTCAGCACGCAAATTTAATGTATTTCTTGCCACGAGAGTTTGCCAGAAAAGGACGATCTCTTGCTGAAATTGATATATGGAAAGCAACAAAGTTTCGGACTTTCCTTCTATACACTGGTCCAGTAGCACTCAAAGGAAAAATACCTGATGTTCTGTATTGTCATTTTCTTATGCTTCATGTAGCTATCACAATATTATGCAGTCTGTTAATGTCCACACAATACTGTGAAGAGTTACTTGTTTCATTTGTTCAACATTTTGCATCTACGGCAATATAGTTGTATATAATACTCATGGACTAGTTAATTTGGCTAATGTTAGGAAATTCGGTCAGTTACAAAACTTTTCAGCATTCCCATTTGAGAACTACCTTTAAATCATTAAAAGAATGATCTGAAAGCCAAAACACCCGCTTCAACAAGCAATTTGTAGGTTGTCAGAAAAAAAAATGCGCTGGGCATTCCAAGCAGTTGAAAAGAGGTTGCAAAAAGGAACACTTCTCTGGGCCTTTATCTGCCAATATCCACCCATGTTTCAGGCAGTTGAAGAAATTGCCAATGGACACTTTTATGATTTCTGTTAACACAAGTGACAATGCCATTCTTGTTGACCAAAACATTTTTTCTTGTAAAAAATATGATTGTTGTTGATGACATTACAAACTTGGTTTGTCAAAAGTTTTCTGTAAAAGTCCCTTTCTTTCAATATCCTGTGGATTCTCTTAAGCAAAATATAGCATTTGTTAAAGATCCACAACATGATAATGTTCATTTAGCAGTGCCTGATATTTCTGCCAGTTGTTCTTTTGCTTTACAACGAAGGATTTGTGTCATTTCCATTAAATCATACCTTACAGATAACATAAGCATTGGTGCACAGGATCTCATGTATTCAGTTATAATACCCTTTTTAGATCTACTCAGTATGTATATGTAGGGATTGATGCATTTATCAGTTTGAACTGGTTGACGTATTTATTTATCAAAATCAACTTGGTTGTATATTTTGTTTAGGAAGTTTACAAAATTTACATAATTTCTTTCTGTGTTTTGGTGCAGAGTTATTTCAAGTTTATTTCAATTTAATGCCATGTGACTGTTCATTTTAGTGTGTATGTGGAAGAGTGCATAAAGAAACACAAACAGTTAAAATAAAAATGATAAATAGTGCTGTAACTGAAGCCAAATGCAAGACCCTCCATATTGGGCATTACCAGTAGGCTTTATGGGCTCTTTGCATGTAATCCCTTGGCTTTATCGTTGGCCACACAGTCCATAATGCCTGGTAATGCCCAATGTGGAGGGTCTTATTACCTACTTAATTAGTCCTCTTGTTATTTACAGATGCTGAGCCTGCAAATGCTGCAGCAAGTACTGCTGGTACTGCTGCCAGTGACAGTGAAAAGATTAAGATATTGCTTGATCCATCTTTTTGCATTCTAGAAAAATATTTGTACACAATTAATCTTAATAAACACTCTTAAATGCAAAGCTAGTTGTTTCTTATTTCTTTATTTCTCAAATTCAATAAGTTATCGATTGCCATTTCTTTGGGCATGTTGTAATGTCGAAACGGTGCATACAACACAGATAGCATTCCAACGGCTCAATGTAATTTTGTCTGTTGGCAAAATAGCATTCTAGCGTTGGCCCAACGTTATCAGAGACGTCAGCCCAATGTTGGCGAATGACGTTGGCCCACCGTTGACAAACTAAATGCATAAAAGCAAGCAACAGTGACCCAACATTGGCAAACAATGGGGTCTGGGGTGGGGAAGGGCTGTTTTTGTGTGAGTGAGGAGTGTGTGGTTGGTGCTAACTGCTGAATAGCTGCCTAATAAACCACATTGTACCTGAGAGCCCTGGTGTGTGTCTCCAGTGATTCCCGTGCTTGCTGCAATACATTTTTAGCTATTGACTCTCCATAAAAGTAATTTTTGCATTGTCCCTAATTATAACGTAATAAGACACCATTATCTATGTTAGGGGACAGTGGCTATGGTCTGTGACCCTGGGTGATAATGACACTATTGAGCAATGCAGAAACCGAAGCTCAAGTTCACTACAACCATGCCCATGCAGCAACGCGACGTGTCATCAAGATAATTTTGTGGAATCATTTTTGGTATCTGTCATGATGCATTATGAAAATACCTCACTATATCACTTTCCTGAGAAAGGCTGGTAACAGATTCAGTGGTAGACTGGATTTAAAAACACTGACTGTCAGTTAGCTAGACTGTACAGTATAATCAGTGGTGTATTCCTAAATCCAAAAGTACCGGAACGCCAACAAAATATAGATTTTTCTTAAACAAAAATGATACACATTCCCGTTTTATTTGTTCATTGAGCTTGAGGTAACATTTAATAAGTAACGCATGCGTATCAGAACCACAAGCTTTTCTTTTCCTAAAGGGGCGTTCACACTGTTTGCAAAGGCAATTGTTTTCAAAGAAGGCGGTCACGGGAAGCGGCACTCAAGAGATAAAATATTTTCAACTTTCGCTGCGCTGTGCCGTGACTACCAGCAGCCAATCAGGGGAAAGTAGGAGGCTCCTTTGTGAGGAAGAAATAAAAAAAAAAAATGGAGGAATAGCTTGTGGTTCTGATTTCAGATTTTCCAGAGTTGCATAATACAACATTAAGTAGGTTTGAAATCTGCCTTCATCAAACCGGAGCACCTGTATCAGCCGATGATATTCGCCGTACCTTTTTCTTTTCTTGAGGATGTCTTGGACCCACAGCTATCTTATATATTTTTTTCTTTCTCCGGTAGAGCGGGGCGATCGCAGTTATCTTTTTTTGTTTGCTGTTCATTGTTCCAGGTATTATGTTGTCAGATGCACAGTACCACTGATTATTTTGCTGCTTTTACAGTTTTATTAATAATTACCAGTGTGGAGGCGTAGAGTAATGCACTCACACGACAAAGGAGTTCTTCATCAGATTTATTTATAATGAAAGAACACATACAAGCATTGCAAGTAAAGATAACAGTCGTGTTGCTCCAGCTCCAGGGAAGAACAAGTGAGTGATTTCACTGTCTAAAAGTAGGGCGTCCCAGCTGCCTTCTCAACTCAATAAAGAAAGGGGCTTGTTACCAGGAGGTTCCAGGTTCAATCCCAGCCACTGTCTCACTGTGTGTGACCCTGAGCAAGTCACTTAACCTCCTTTTTCTCTTGTACCCCCAGTTGAAAAATGGTGTACCACAGTAGCTCAAGAGTTGAGAGGGCGCAAAAAATCACAGTTGCACGCCCAAAGTGTTCATTTCTAAAACCAATTCATGTATTAAACATGGTATTAAATATTAAATATTCTGAAAATGTTTATCAGTGTCATTAGAACTTCATCCACACATGAAAGTGTTAAAGGAAACATACTTACAAGAAGTATGCATCATCAAATTTTAATCCATAATACAGTAATACCAGAGTTACATTCTAAGCAGTGCAATCGTATGCATCTTAATGAAATTTAATAAAAAAGCTCAAGTACTTGACTGTTGCCCAAAGCTAACTTATTTTTTTTTTCCAGTAATGACAAAAAGGGTTTGGTGTTCTTTACATTTCAATTAACTTTTCAATTGTTGAAACACTATTCATTTGTTCACGGCCTGCTAACCAGAGGCTTATTACACCCACAGACAAACACTCAACAGACACATGGCATAGGAGACCTGACCTGTCACTGCACAATACAGGACTTGGCAACAGAATTGAAATCTCCTGACCATAAATCAGCCCAGGCGCACCCCACTTCATGATAAATGACTAAATAAGCCTCCACTGTCTTGGGATCAAGGAACACTGCCAAAGCACACCCTGTTATTTTTTCTCATTTAACCCTGTAGTGGCAATCCCCAAGGCTGATTGTATAAGCTCTGTAATAAGACAATGACGACCATTGACTATTTACTAGCTCCAAAACTTTCAGTGAAGATATTTCGTTTTTTTTTCCAAAGCAGTGACTAAACAACAGGACCGATCAGAATAATTTCAATTGAAGCAGAAAATGCAAATTTTAAAATCCCATCAGATAAATTGGATTAGCGTGTTCCTATTTTAAATTTACCACATTGCCCCTTGAACAATATATAGCATCACTCTGAATCTGAAAAGCCACCTGAATGATTTTAACAGTATGACAGTTACAGTAAGGAAGGCAATGGATGACAAATTAATAGATTCAAATCATAGAATTAATAAAGTAATAACAGAAATTATGCTAACTATAACTATGATAACACTGTATAAAATGGTCACAATATTTTTATTACATATTTTTATTTTTATTTAAAAGCCTCTATATAATGAATAATGGAAATGTAACCCCTGTGGCGAGGAACAAGAAACAACGGGATAAATAAAGACAAACTAAATCTGTCACAGGGGTAGACATCAAGATAGTGAGGTCTAACTTACCAGCAGCAGCAGCCCTAAAAAAAGTCACATATTACATATTATTTTGTGTATGATTAAGTGCACGGCATATTTTGGTTATGTGCAATACAGATGGATAACTTGCAAGCCAGAGGAAGACGTTTGCA
Organism: Acipenser ruthenus; assembly: GCF_902713425.1. Lineage (NCBI taxonomy): Eukaryota > Metazoa > Chordata > Actinopteri > Acipenseriformes > Acipenseridae > Acipenser > Acipenser ruthenus. Next base: position 36,267,000 of record NC_081193.1, read on the forward strand.
ATGAAAGCCTAGTAGTAACTTCCACTCTGAGGCAGATATTGCATTAGGAACATATATGTAAGAAGCATGTGAAAAAGTCAACACTGAAAATCCTATAAAGGTTTGTGACAGAAATATAATGAATCTTGGCTGTAAATCTCTCTCCCGACCTGTGAGGGCACTAAGCAGCGAGGACAGAGTTCTTTGGACGGGCTGGCCTGACTGTTCTTTCCCTGGGTTGGGAAGTCGGTCAGTCTGGAAAAAGGCGAGACTCTGTTGCAAGAACGTATTGACCTGGAAGGGAAACAATGCAGCAGCCGCAGATTGTAAAGGCAGCTGCATTCGTTTACCAAGGGGTCATCCGTGACAGCATATAAGGGGGGCCGAGAATCGTAATCTGTTCCTTTGTTGTGGTTTTTGAAACTGAACCGAAAGGACCGGTATTTCTGTGTTTAAAGAGAACATGAGTGTTTTGTTTGTTTTTGTCAGTCTGTCTGTATCGTCTTGTTTGTCTTGTGTTTTAGACTAGACGGCTAAACACGATCCGGAACTGTCGCCGAAGGCCAGCACAAAACACAGACAACAACGCACTGACTGTTCACTAAAATAACATTGTAAATTCACAACCAGCACTACAGCAGTCACTGGGAGGGGTGACCGTGTTTGTGTTTAGGTATTTGCATTGGGATTATTGCTCTTGGGGGATAATTGTTTATTGTAAATGGGACTGCAACCCATCATCATGTACTGTGCAATACGCATCATTGTGTATTGCCAGCCATCATTGTTTGTATCTGTTTGGTCATCAGACCCCTGGATTAAAATAAACAGGAACCTTTTCACCCGTAATTTGTTTGTCTGTCGTTTCTTGTTGGATTACTGCACTGCACCTGCACAGGGTTATAATATTTTCATTGACAAATATTTATGTTATCATAGTGATTGGTGTGTATATAGACTTGAGATAGACTAGTATTAGTAGCAAAGACCATTATTGATAATTTAAACTGCAGTATTCAAAAGAAGAAGTGCAGGGATGCAGGAATGTTGTGCAGCGCCAGTGTTCACATACCAGGCGGCATTAGCACAGTGATGGCAAGCATGTCCTGGTTCCATGCTTGCACGTCCTGTGGGGCGAACATACTCCATGAGAATGGGCATACTTTGTGTGCGCGGTGCTTGGGCGTCCAGCACGCCACTCTGGCCTTAGAGGATGTGACCTTTTGCGACATCTGCGCGGCTTTTCAGCCCCGGATGCTTTGCAATAAACTGGCTAGGGCCATGGGGACGGAGGCCTCGTCTCCTATGGCCGAGCCATCAGCGGCCCTCGGAGCCCCCGCTCCTCTGGTTATCCCAGAGCTCTACGTCAGCGCTGGTGGGACGTGCTGCAACCTTCTTGCAGGTCCGTGCCATGCCGGTCCGTGTTCTAGACGCAGGCTGTAGCTCCCCGCCAGCTTTCTCCGATTTAATGGAGAAGGTACGCTCCTCTTAGGATCGTCCCGCCTCTGCGCCAAGCATTCTGAAGCAAGCCTCTCAGCTTGCTTCTTTTGAGGGCGCAGAGAAGCTGGGCTTGGCAGGGTTTCCCCCGGTCGACTCCACCATTTCGGTGGGGGTTTGTCCAAGGACCCTGTGTGCCCGAACGAGCAGTGCAGGGTTACGGAGACAAAACTGAGGAAGGCATATGCGTCTCATCTCCGGCATGCTGCTCCAGATCTCCGGCCTTCAAGAGCAAGCCCTAGGCCGGAGCCTGGCAAGTGTTGTGGTAGCTCACAGACAGCTATGGCTGTCACAGGCGAGGGTCCCAGACGGAGACAAGGCGGCACTACTGGATGCGCTGATATCCACGGGGCATACCTTTTGGCCAGCTATGGAGGGGATCTTGCAGTGCTCCCACCATGAACGCGAGGCATCTCGGCAAGTGGCTGCGCTACTCCCTCCCCATGCTCCGGCGTGGAGCAGGTCGAGCCATTGGCAACCTCCCCACGCACGCACCATTACCAGGACGGTTCCGGTTCATACGGCACCGCTGGGTGATCTAAGGTACCGCCTACAGGCCACCACGGTAGCAGGCAACCATCAACAATGCAAAGAGTTGGCTTACACCGATGCAGTGCACGACGTACTTGGGGCTCCGGCTGGATTCTAGTACGATGTGCGCATACCTGTCGTACGACAGAGTAGCAGCTATTCAAGGTTGCCTCTCCTGGTTTCGACAGGGATCGGAGGTCACTTTGGTGTATTGTCAGGAATTGTTGGGTCTGATGGCCGCAGCCATATCAGCCATCGAGTTGGGCTTACTTCGCATTCGCCTGCTTCAAGCGTGGCTCAATGCGTTCCATTTGCATCCAAAGCACGACAGACACCGTTGGCTGACAGTGTCTTGCTCGTGTTCGACAGCCCTGCGCTGGTGGAGGTGTGACACTTTTACATGGGTAAGCTTATCATGTGCAAGTGGCAGAGCATTTACTCTTCTGTAGATCTGAACAATAGCACAATGTGCGTTCTGACCATCCACAACAATGGAACAAGTTACTCAAGCAATTCTTCCACCATGTAAAAATACAGTGTAATTGTAGCGTTTTTTTTATCTGCTACCTTTTATTGAATGATACAATTTCCCATTTATAATTACCCTGCCATATATTTTTACTTTAGTTCAACGAGGCACAACACACGTTTCTTGTAAGGCAAGCAAGTCTCCTCCTCCCAGCTGTACTTCCAGTTGCTACACTTGTACCAACTTTTTCTGCATGTTTCACACTCCGGCTGCCATTCAGTTTGAAATACAAGGCTTCACAAGATGGGGTCCTAGTGTGCATGCATGTATGTGACAAGGAAGACAGTGCTCTCATGTACATTAAGGTTTTAATTATTTGTAGTGGAACTGCCTGAGTGCAATGAAATAGGCTCAGGATCTCTCCTCCAAAGGATTCAAATACAAATGCCGAATGGCACCATAGTGGTCCCCAGTTTTTCACACTAATCTGTTAAATGCAGACACAGATGAACATTCATGGTCATGTCTATAGCCTGTGGGTTTGTGAACAAAGTGCTCCTTGAATTCAAGGACAAACCATTTGGAACAATTAAAGTGCTTTAAAGCACATGCATATTGAACATTAGAGCTGTTTCCTCACTGATTTGCCGATATCAACAAGTTATTTATAACCTCACCACAACCACCATCCTGATATTTAAAGATGTAGCTCCCATTCATTTTAGACTTTGTTTTTACACCTTAAAAGCTTCATACTGCAGGTGTTTCCTTTAAATGTTATCGGTACAAGAAAAACATCAATGTATTTTGAAGGCAAAGATGGACAAAATATATGTAATTTTATCCCAGAATGGTACCTGCCTTAAAGAAATTCTGAAACCACCATGTGTATAATTTAAATAGCATACATGCTGTACATTGCACCTTCCATTTAAAGGCTTTGTGCTAAGTTACAATAGTTTTTTTTTTTCTTGCCTAGCAACTGAGGGGTTACAAGTGAAAGGTGTTTGTGTTCTTACAGCAAGATTATGTTTAGGACTCATTTTATTGTGGTTATATTAAAAGCTTTAGATTGTAAGAACCTGGTGGTTCTGGGTTTATTGTTATACCCCTAACTCTCTTCTAAAAGAGTATTATTCAGGTGTCAATATTACTCAGCAGGACCTCAGCCAATGACTCTGCATAGTGTTAAAAGCAAAAGGATGCACGGAAATGTGTATTCACTCAAAATACATTATACATGCAATGGTGCCCAAAAGTAGTGACTTGCTGCTGTCTTTGCAATGCAAAATGTCACAATTCATGTTGATATTATGAAGTAGAATTTTGGTTTGCAGCCTTACTGTATTTTTGTTTTCAAAAGGTTTTACAGTTCTGAACATCAAAAATAAGCAATGAAAAACAGATGTTAACTTGCTAAAATTGTAAGGCTTCTTCATTGTTTGGCATTCATGCTTTGATATGAATATGGATATCGTGTGCTGAATTGTGTTTTGAAGTAAACAAAGCTTTTCTTTTATTTATAAACAATTTATATTGCAATTGCATTCTTTTTCTTTGTAAAAGGTATTCTTGTTTGCGATGTTTTAGCACTCCAAAATACAACAAATGTACAATTCCCAAATGATAATATCAAGATTAATTGACACCCTGGAAGCAAGACTAAATTAAGAACTTTGTCTTTGTAGCTACCTACCTGGTTAACAAGGAGATATGACTGTAAGCAAACTAATATTAAGCTAATACTCACAATTTACCACCTATTACAACAATGTAACCCAATTGAAATATAGTAAATTTCATGAACTGGGATAACATTTTAGTACTGCTGTACTTCTGTATAGTGCACTTCTACTACAGTGTAGGGTTGACAATACTATAAGTAAGCAATAAGACACGACAGGGTGTTGGTTGTGCTAGAATAACCGCACGCCCAGGGGCGTAGTAAGGCACGAGGCCACTGAGCTCCAAATCTACTGTCAACGACAATCTGTGAGGTTTATAATACTGAGGAATGTGTATCATACATTATTGAACTCCATGACTTTTAGGAACTGCTGTAGGTATTAATTCTACTTAATGGAAATAAACAAGAATATACAGTTTCATTTGTGTGGTCCAATACCTTTCAATTGTCATTGTATTTGAGCTTTTTTGTAAGTTTTGCCTGATCAAGAATTGTTTTATTTTGACAGAATTCCTTTTTGTGAAAGGATACGTAAAAACCAGGGCAGCATGTTTTTCTATTTATGTGTATCAGCGGTTAGCTGCCTCTCAGTCACTGGGGAATGGTGCAATGTGACAGCACTACTCTGCCGGGTTTAGAAGTAAATATTGACAGGCACCTTCAATGGTTGCTGAAAATATTGATTAGATGCCAAGTGAAAGATGTTAATTCCATTCAACCCTTTCACACTTGCTGGTGGATATCACCTCTTCATTTTTTTTCAGTTCATGGAGTGATAAAAACAGAAAGCAAAATATCTCACCTGACATTCCACATCTCACAGAAATTAATATTCAGTGTCTTAGCATTACAAATTGCAGCAGCCACAACAACAAAAAATGACATAGCTCTTGGTTAAAAGACTCACCAATTCCACTCAGCATTTCAAAGGCCCAAAACAGAAAATGTTCACTTACCTAGAAGAGAGAAAGAGTAAAGAAATCAGCAGATGTGCAGCCAATTAACTCTTGTTGCACTTTATGTATGTTCAATTGGTACTGGGAAAAAGGCAATGTGGTATGCTACCTTATTTCAAATAGTAGCTCGTTCTTAGCCAGATGTCTAGCCACTAGTTGTAAGTTTCTCACCTTTCGCGCCTGACCACATTCCGGCGCCTCCTTAAGACTCACCTCTTCAAAGAGCACCTGTAGAACTCCTCTGTTTGTATCCTGGGACACTATCACCCTTCATGTAAATGTGCTTTATTTTGCTCTTATCAGCCCCCTATTTTACTGCATTTAATCCTGTACTTCAGAATACTGTAATCTGCCAAGTTTTTAACCTGTAGTACTTTGTATTTAATCACATCCTGATGTAACTATCACTATTACCTGCTGTATTATTGCATTGTGGTATGTCACACTTGTACTTTGCTTGAACAAAAGTTATTGTATTTCTTGCTCTTATTGTATTACTTGTATTGTAACGCTTGAAATGTTTTTGCTTACGATTGGATAAGGGCGTCTGCTAAGAAATAAATAATAATAATAATAATTAGGCCATTGGATCATCAAAAGACTTTCGTTAACTGCTTATAGATTTTTTCTGATCTGTTTAATGTTATTAATCTGTGTATCAAATCATACTAACTCTGTGAGATACAGTATGTCATTAAAAAAGCAAAAAAATATAATTAAAATACAATTGTGCCTGTTTTGTAATGAACTACTGTGATGTTTTACACTTTGACATCAAAATTATAGGAAGCAACATGTACCACGTTATCACAAATCTATTTCTTAATAAGAATGATTTCTTATTGTTAAGAAATCATTGTTTGAAATTATACTGTATGAGAGTTCCACATGAACACGTAAATAATCTGTTTTTTTTTTGTTTTCTGGAGTCGAGAGGCTTCATTTGGAGCCAGCATGCTTCCACACTTAACTCAAACAACATCCTAAACTGCTAGAGGAGGACTGTAATGGTTAAAAAGCAAGTTGTTCACTTGAAATATTCAAATTAAATTAAAATGCTTTGTTATAGTGCTAAAGGCAACACTAATTGAAAATGGCTGATAACATGTCTGTTTAATTCTTTTTTATTTTAAATCCAGTACGTATTGTTGCAGTATGTCAAAATCCCCATTAACAACCCAACAGCAAAATTAAATGTTACCCATGTACAGCACTGCATAAAACGTAAAAGCCAATGCAATTTAGCAAAACATTAAAAAAAACCAGAAGTTTCCAGAATTAAAACAGTATCCAAAGTCAATATTCAAATTTGCAGAATATAGTGCTCGATAAGGCCCTAATGTTACAGTTCACTTGCAAATGAAAATGCACAAAAGCAACTAAAGATCACAGATTTTTTTTAAAATATGCATCAGTATCTAAAACTGTTTAATGATGAACTTTTACATTACCGGTACTGTAGCTTGTCTCATTTGCTTTGTTTTTGCTGCATTTTCGTCATGTGAAACTGGAGGAAGCGCTGTGTAACTGCACAATAAAGACAGACTGATTTGGCGTGCGAGAAAAAAATGAAAAAACAAACAAAGGCGGGCTGTGACAGATAAACAACTACATTGTAACACAGAACAGATGGACTTTGTATCAGAAAACTGGTGTGAAGGGTAACTGCATTAATTTGTTACATATATATAATGGGGCTTGATTTTATTCTTAATACAAGGACGGTAAAATGTGACTGACGTGTCTGGGTAACAGATAGCCGAGTGCTGACTGTATCCCGTTTTGTTGACAAATTACATAGACATAATGATTTGCGTAAAAGTGTTCTGGTCTATACACAATTTATTTACACTTATGCATTCTCTGAATTAATATTGAAAAAACACCTTCCTTTTAAAATCATGTTATATGTATTCACAGGGATGTAAGGACTAAATAAATGTCAGTCCCATCTAGAGCATTCTGTTTATTATTAATGTTTGCTTTTTACTGCCATCAGTAACCCCATCCACAGTCATTTCGGAATGTTTTCATTTCAAATGGTGAAGCATTGAACTTGTGTTTTTGTGGTACGGCAATTTTGTTTGGCATAATTATTTACATACCACGGTTTTCTCATCTGGTTCCTCAAAATACTTCCAAACGTGGCTTTGCCTCGTTCCTTTGTTTAGAGATGCCATTTATTAAAGATATGTAACAAACGTCAGAAAAAAACCCTTGTCATTAACATTCTTACCACGTAGAATGAATACCATGCCACGCCTACTACAGCATAAACAGAGTGCACCACTGAAGCGCCAGATTGACCGAGAATAAAACCCACCCCAATTAGAAAAACTACCTGCAGGCAATTGCCAAACCCCCTTTTTTTATAATATCCACCCTTACTCTGGCACCAAAGTAGTCGGATACGCGACGGACTTACTGTATATGATGATAAATTACTAAAATTAATACATAGAAAAATGTTTGTTTGGTGAAATTTGTCACATGACTGGTTATACGTCTAGCATATTATTCAAAGTTTAACCACTTCTTTAGAGTTTATACGTTTAACTTCCCATCCCTAATTTATTGATGTTATTTATTTGTTCTGTAATAGCTATATTTAAACAAAATATATAAAATCATATTTAGTTTAACCTTGCTTCACTTACTTTCTTGGCTGAACTACAGTTGCGGCTTCGGACATTATAGTCCCCTGTTGATAACTATAGTTCTTCCATCGGGGACCACAGTTTCCCACTATGAACAGTTTAGAACCACCATATTATGTAGCAAGCCAGTTCCAGCAACGGTGTATTTAGTATTTAATTAAAACTGTATTACTACTGTGAAATAACTATTCAGTCGCTTGTCCAGCAGCCAATGAGACCATCAAAAGATGCTTTGGTTGACAGATAAACATTATGGCGCCTCATGATGGAAAGAAATGCATTGGTTCCTGAGAGGTTTGTTGAGTTTCAGCAGCACATGTAGAAACTTACAAGGCATCCCAGGCCCTGTTATCCATCTTCTCAATAGGATTTAGACACACTTGAAATTGAAAGTTAATGTACCAGGGCCTTTCATTATCTGACCTGACCCAGCCTATCCATTAGCATCTTAGCATTGAAGACAGAGGACCGATATGTCACCCACCAAAGATGGAATGGGTCGAGGGGGGGGGCAGGGGAGAAAGCATCAATAAAGCAATATAGAGCAGTATTAAATTTCACAGCAGTAAGTAAGGAAAACACTTCAAATGCAAAGTTACATATTGTATGTATAAAACACATGTCCTTAATGGAACCTGCATGAACAATTCCTTATATACAGTAAGCTTTTCCTTGTGTTTATACTGCAGACATTCTCTCAAACACATTTATAATATAACCAAACACGTTACAAATGTAACATTATGATTACATCATAGCTACTGTATCAATGGTCTACAGAAACAGAAGGTTTTAGAGCACTTACGATATAATAGTATTTACAGTTTAATGTATGTTTCCTGTACCAAAATACCACCACAGTTAAAAATGCTCCATAGACCTTCATTCACAGTACTTTCTAAAGGTTTAAACATGTTTGTCTATGCTTTATCAAACTTTCATAACGCTCTGCTATTCTTTGCTGTGTTTTTACCATGGTACAGTATATAGTACCACAACTGACTTTTATACAGTAGGAGGACTCCTGCCAAAACTTGTCAAGATCCAGACACTCACAGCACCTCTAATTTCAGTTCCCAGCCTGACAGTCACAATAGAGCACAGATCCTGTGACCTTCAACTGCTGCCAGACTGCTCTAAGGACCTGGTGCGCTGAGCCCCATCTGCATTCCTAAAATATTTAGAGTAATTAATTTCAATTAATGCATGTGATGTTATTCTAACATTGAAAGCAGGAACGCAGCAAAAATAAGCAAAAAAGGCTCAGTCATCAATTTTCCATTAGTTTTAACTAAATATTGTGGCAAAAGGTTTGCTTCACAAAACTATTTGTATCAGCACTTTCTTCAGTGAATGTGAGATGCTGTTCTTTTAACAAGCTATGTCTGCTTACTTTATTGCACGCTGTTAACTTAAATTTTAAACAAAGTACAAGCCCTGCTTGAATAAACATTTTCTTAATGTACAAGCGACGAGGCTACCAAAACTGATATTTTTTATTTTCTTGGACCTGTGGTACAGTTACTAGGAGCAGAACCTTGAAAGTACAATAAGTGACTATTTAGTGCCTGGAAATAAGATACTAAAAGTATCTACAGTGTGGGAAGACAAACTAAACTTTAGGACTGTACATGCAAACTAGTTCAAATACTTTTTCTTAAAACTATTTACAAGGCTGTTTTGATAGATTAAATAAAGCCTCATATTGCTAAAGAAGCCAACAACAGTCATGAGCAGTCAACCTGTAAAGAATGTCACCTGCAAGGTTTTCTGAATTACCCTGCTGTTTTTATTATTCTGATAACATCTTACAGGAAGCATATCTAGAGCTGGCAATTTCAGCCTTTTTCAATATATAAAATTATATTTAAAAAAAAGTTTACACATTTAAATATGTGGTTCTGTGGGTTTATTTGTACTAAAACAAATACAAATAAACATAAATAAAAAGCCACACACACATGTTCCTTTTCTAGCTTAGTCAGGAGAGAGAAAGGGCAGCAGCCACTGAGCCAGATGCTTGCTCCAGACCCATAAGCGTGACCTGATAGGCACTGTGTGAGTCAGAGCACTCAAAGCTTCCTCTCTCAGAGGGTTCAGAGCCAGCATACAGTCCAACGGGGACACAAGTGCAGGTCATACAGGTCCTGACAACACCAGTCTTATTCAGACTTCCTCATCCTGCAGCAAGGACACTGTGCTCCTGTGTTATATTTGGGTTGAGAAGTGACTGTACAGTACATACCGGCACAGCATTAGTCATGTCTTGCCCCTGGTTACGAAAATTGAAAATGCACAGCAACTGCACTTAATTGCCTGATCAAAAGCTGGCTTTGGAGAGTGGGGCCTTTCCATTAAAAGGCTGCTTCTGATACAATCAATCAATAATTAAAAGAGAGGATACGCTCTAATTAGTGACTAATGTGTGCCAGCGCTGCATAATCACCTCAGGCAGAAAGCAATGTCTCAACTGGTTATAAAGCTCTATTTATCACTAATTGTTTTGTTTTTTTTTGCTTCTCATTCCCTCTTGTCTTCATATGATGCCCTAAGCCTAAGCCAACCAACTTTAGGGTTAAAGATTTAAGGATTTTCTAGAGAACTCGATATGTGGGAAATCTAAACAATCAAGGTGGGACCAGTGCATTTTGCCTTTGTAGTAATTTGAATAAAATTCACAATCTATGGTTGAATGTTTTAATACCAGGAAGACCTCTCTAGGAGGGTTTTATGTAAGGGATAAACAATAAGTATTAAATCAGTAAAAAAATAATTAACTGTTCCAAGTGCCACTAGGTACGAGAAACTGTGGATTATTGTGTTACCGATTCAACACTTTGTTTAGCCACTTAAAATATTTTTTCTTGGGGGGGGGGGGTCCACCTGGCAGAAGCATAGCTGCGTGGTGTGCACGGCGAGTCATACAGCACAGGTTTGTGTCCTGGCTGATCAAAGTAGGACGGTCTTCGCTAGGGAATCTGAAGGGAGCGTTGAATTGGCTCTGGCACTCCAGTGGTTTAGAGAGGCAAAACCGGCAGTGACTTTATTAATCAACTAATTAATTAATCAACAATATATCTGCCCTGCACTCCCCTTCTCTTCAAAGCCACACAGCCATTTTTAGTTAGAATGAATCAATAAAGATCAAAGGGTGGCATCATGAAAAATCTTTAAGATAGATTGACCATTTACTCCAATATTAATTTTAAGATAAACCCCCTTCTAAATTAGTATAAATAAAAATACATACATTTTTATTCCTGTTGAAAAAATAGATGTTTCAAAATATTTTGTTTAAATGTTCGATATATGAAAAATATGGTGGTGGATCCCTTGTCTGCCTTTTCAATATAATTCCTATATTGTGAATAAAGATTTGTTTCCTTTTATTCCAAATTACCTGAAGTTACTCAGCGTCCAGGACAAGCAATTTGGGATTATGTTATTATTCAAGCCAGACTTAGATGCCAGTCATCCAAAACCCCCAAGCCAACAAAAAGCCGAATTAAGAATTATGCCACATTTTTACCTCAAGGGGGTGTAATACCAATTAACAGAACTAAAGGTTCATGCCTGGTTAGCCAACTACATTCCCTGTGCTATTTCTGACAGGACTCACAAAGAAAATTCTTACTCACTTCAGATGAAAAGTGAACTGTCTACACCCTTCACAGTAAAATAACAATACCTTTTCCAGTGCTGTGTGACATCTACTGTAAGTACCTTTTCACTTCTATCAATCAAATAACTGTTTAGTTTTTTTCCCCCACTGGCTATTTTCTACGGCAACCTTTTAACAGAACGTTTCACATTTTGATTAGTTTTACACTGTGTCCGACTCCTTGTTAGTGTGCTAGTTAAATGGGGTTGTTTGTTTGTGGCTGAGGGCTGTGTCTTGGCCAACAGCAAGCGATTGACATTTTCAGTAATACAGACGGCATGGCTCATCCCACGGCAGTAGGAGGGGACCGGCCACCTACCTGCCAGCTACATGAAGCACCTCGATGATGGGTGGAAATAAACATCAAGGGTGATAGTACAGTAATGCAACAATTCATCACAGGCTTAAGCAGCACACATATTATCAAGCCAAAACCTTTGTAAAATGAAATGTGTGTTGTTTTTTTTTTGCCCCTTGACGTAGCATACAAGGCACTGGAGAATCTCATGAGGTTTTTAATAAAAATGTTCAGCTTTACTGGAGATTCACTATAGGATGATACAGATTAATAAACGCTTTTCTCTCTGTGTTCTGACAGAGAGAAATGCAAAGGCACCCACTTCTTCTACAGTATCTGGCTACAGTATTACACCACACAATGTAGACAGATCAATCAGTTAACAAAATATCACATATAGCGAGAAATCTATGCTAGTTTGCCACTAGTTCAGCTTGACTATCGTTAAGCGGACTTCGCTCCGTAATAGATGATATATGAATGTCAACGTGCACATGCGTAGGTATGGAGAGAACAAATATTGGGCAGTATGGCAGTATGCCAGCAGAGACCTGCATCAAATTGTTAAAAGAGAGGGAGGCTTTTACAGCATGTCACTTTAACATGACATTGTGTGCATCACTACAGATAGAGCCAGCGTGATGGTGCAAGTTGGGTCCTTGCTTTCTGCTGAACAACAGCTCTGCTATGCCCACGACATTCAGCTGGCAGTTCTGGATGTGTTATACTCAAAGTGGGCAATGTCTGGTCAAAGCAGTGTGGCAGTCACACGTGAGACAGACGCAGAGGGCATCACCTCATACAACTATGGGATAATGATGATGAAGATGGAGATGAGGGGTTTGCTGTGGTGTCTGAAGAGGATTCTGGTTCTGGAGTTGCACCACGTTGCGGACCCCATACTATTCCTGCCAAACCTGAACTTTCTCCCAATCTCAACGAAGCCGTGCAGAAAGTGTGCAAGGTGGTAGTTATGTTCAAAACACTCTCCAGTAAAGAACGGTAGCATTTTACAGAAGTATGTGCTACTTGAGCATGGGAAGGAACTTTCCTTGATATTGGATTCTAAAACTAGATGGAACAGCTTAGTCATGATGCTGGAACATTTTCTAAACCTTATCGATTGTGTGCAAAAGGCACTGATAGATCTGAAGTCACCTGTCACATTCACTGATCAAGAAACTGAGCTGCTTACTGCACAGTTGAGGCACTCGAACCTGTGAGGCTGATGGTGGAAGAATCATGCCGGCGAGTATCAAACTTAATGTCAGCGGATGCAGCCCTTAAATTCATGATGCAGCAGTTGCAAATCCAGCACACTGCACTTAGCCAAGAATTGAGACAGGCGCTGTGTCATCGCATCAAAGAGCGCCGCACATATACTGCTCAAGTGTGCTGCAGAACCTCCACAACCTAAATTGTTTGGACAAGCAAGACAGCGGTATTGATGATGAATGGTTTGAGAAGATCCTAAGTAAGCTATTCATCAGAAAAACGTGTACTAAAATTAATAGAAAGGCTCGTCATCGATGCAAAGTCTGTTGAATCGGATGTACAACAACAACAACCAGAAGCAAGCCCGAGTTCAGCTGACCAGCAGCAGTAGGCAGCCACTGCTGAGAGTGAGACATCTCTAACCATGAAGGAGCAGCTAAACTTGGCTATGCAGGAAAGCATGAGCGGTGCAGCTACAAGTACAACAACAATACCACCAGGGTCCAATTTGATGTACTACCAAACGTTCCTGTATACGTAGTTCAGAGAGAAAACTACAGCCTCCAGAATGCAATAGTACAGTCCTGTGAGACGCGTCAGATCGGTGGGTGTATTTCAGTGCTGAAACTGGAACAATACAAAGCTCAGCCAATCGGATTAGATATCTTTTAAAAAGGGCAGGCTTTGTTTCCAATGCAGTTTGCTTTGGTTGAATAGCTAGGTTGCTAATGAAGCTACAGACCAGAGAGAGAGACAGAGTGAGAGAGATAGTTGCGATTGGTAAAAGTGCTAATAAAACAGAGTTTTTCACACAATTTGCTTAATTTTTTTCCCCATGTTCATTTCATATTGAAGTTCAATGGTGCAGTATTTTTTTTGAGCCATCTATGATTACAAAATTATACAGCAGTGACCAAACATGATTTTTTTGGAACATATTATTTTTTTTGTTACATATATTCCCATCTCTACCACATATAGTATGTCTGATCCTGTTGCAACTTGGGAAATTAATATATATATATATATATATATATATATATATATATATATATATATATATATATATATATATATATATATTTCCTTCCACACAGCTTAAAACAGTACTATTGGAAGATTACCTAATGAAACCACGGATTGGTTTGCTGGTTTACATTTCTCTCATGTCCAGTGGTGCTTGAAATGTAACCAATAAAATACCAAACTAAATTTGCCAAACACCTTTCCCAGAAGGCCTCGGGTGATGACAGGACAGGACAGGGGTATTGCCAGTAATTCAACATGATGTTCTTCTTGTGATGGTGGAGGATTCAAGTGATTTTGTAGCTCCACTGTCATGTTGTAGTGCAGATAAAACTGAGTTCTGGATCTAAGAAATCTGTATAGCATATTCCCAATTTACTCCATCACCAACATACAGCAGTAGTTAATTAAAATTAATTGATAAAAGATTCAGCAACAGGCTGGTGTGTATTATTTTTCAACCAGTTGAGCTTAGATGTAACTTAAATATTGACCAACCTAAACTTGGAGATTGAAATAGCTGGCTTAAGAGATCACTAATATCTGGTAAAGGCACGATCACATTGATGTACAGCATGAGTCATGCAATCATGTCAAGTTGCAGAAATTTGTGAAACCCGCTCATTTTGTGAGATTTAATAGTGCTGTTGTATATTAGAAAGCAAGTCTTAAAGTGGTTTCCCCTTAAACAGTAGGCACCCTATGCAACATGGCAACGGTACTAGGTAAAATGAAACAGTGCAGACGATTTGATTAATATATATATATAGTGCATCTACAACAGTCATCAGGAGGAGTACATAAAACATGTGTTTGGCCTAAAATACTGTGTTGACATTTAGTAGGAAAATTATACTAAAAGCACAGCAAAAGAGTGTAAATCTAACCTTTTACAAAAATTGTACTCCAGCAGCCCAACAATGATAGTGGTTAAAGGCAGACTACATACAATGGAGTTCAAATTAAAAGACATCCGTCACATGTGGCAACATTTTCTAAACAGAATATAAATGTATCAAGCTGGGGAATAAAAACAAGAACAAACATCTCAAATAGCTCCTGCTGTGTGTAAATTAAATCATAACACTTCCAAGGCAGAGACTATCCCAGGTAGTTATTGCTGTGTCTGTTGTACAATTCATTACCTTGATGTACTTCTATTGCTTGAAAACACAATCACCCTACAGTGATTAAAATCATTGTTATGTTCATAGTCTCCTGACTCGTTTACTTTATTTTTTTCAGTTGAATCGTTTTTTGCACTCCTATGGTAAGACACTTTCTGGTTATGACACATCAGTGAAAATGCAAACACAGTATTGCCAGTAATCTATTTTGCTTTGGTTTAACCTTCAGCGGCACCACCACTAATGTTTTAGCCTGAAGAGCAGAGCAAATCAGGGTCTCCAATATACCTGTATATTTATACTGGCATGCCGTCATACAATGACTATGCTACATGCAGTAGGGCTACTCTTGGTCGAAAATAATATATTGAACATTACACAGCTGACTGACCAAATACAGTAAGTCAACCATTAATGTGTTAAATATATTAAATGACACTCTTTCCTGACAGTGGACTTTCTTTGGGGATCAGGGTTAAAAAAAATAAAACCGTCAATTACCATCAATAATTAAAATGCAACTCCCACAAGCACAGGCAGCAATTTCATCAATAGTTAATGATCTTCAGTATCTACATTGTTCCTCTTCAACCCTGTCACATATTCACAGGAAGGATATCTGCCTGGCACGGATACCGACACCAGCATCAAATGCTTGTAATGTGTTGTGTGGGGAGAATGTTGGGGAGATGTAAGAATTAAACGCTCTATGTTTAGCTCTTCTGTCTGATTGGAGGTTCTGAAGATCATGTAGCTTCAAGGGCATGGCTACAAACACAACTTTAAAATCATTAAGGAGGCAGCTGCTAATCATTGCAGCAAAGCCCTTGAGAACACTGCGGTCCTGCTTGACCTCATCTTTGATGAAAGAAACAAAATCATAAATCGTCCATATGTCCCAACAACAGAATGCAATTGTGTGTGACGAATCAGCCTTTCTGACTTTGGGGGGCTGTTATGCTGAGCATCACAAGTAAAGATATCCTTGTAAAGGTTAAATTGTCTGATTCACATTATTAGTTTGTCTAATTAAGCCTTGGGAGTCATAACTCTTTAGATTCCTTAAAAGGCATGTTAATACAGTAACTGCTGTGATTGCTCCTTCTCTAGATTCTACCCCCTGCCTGCGATAACTATACCACCATCTTAGTTAGTACAACAAAGCAATATGAGCTAGATTCATTAAGCCTGTTCGTCCATTAATATGCCTGTCTTTGTCCATCTTTGTCCCTGTAATCTGCCTTGACTGGGTTAACTCTGAATGATATGTCAGTGTAGCCAACTACTTGACTGCCTATTTTTTGTCCTCACATGAGGAAGTTTTTCCACCTGGGCAGTCCTGTCCTCAGAGGAACTCATTCAGATGCTCTTGCTGTCTTTTTATTGATCTCTAGCCTTTTGAAACAAAACCATGTGTTGCTCCTCTACTGTGAAAATCAAAATATGATGGAAAAAAGTCTCTATTTTTCGACAGGTTGATTTCAGGGTTTGTCAGGCAAGACATAATCAAAGCCAATGCAATCATCCATTACAGCTCTGTCTTTGATGTGTTCTCTTAAATTGGGGAAGCAGAATTGTCATCCAACCATAAATCTACCATTATTTGTTTATCTAAACAGGAGAGAAGCCTTTCAAACAGAGACTTTGTTCACAAGGAGTTCTTGCTCACCTACCAGAGTATACACAGTAAAGTGTCTACTGACTGAATTCATCTGCTAATGATGATGCACCAACTGCTTTGTGAAGTTTTTAATTGACACACACATGTATTGCAGCGATACTGGTAAAATTAGTTTCGGTTTAGAATATAGCGGTATGATTATGATACCACTTTCTGTTCTCACTCACTTTTCAACTCCAGTACAAGGCCGATGCTGTTGCGATATACCTGTCCACATTTAAACTGGTTTATATTGATACACTTACATCAAAGATATTCTGTTACACCAAGATACTCAGCTTCACTGATTCTCTATGGGGACCTCAGTCACGCTGCGCACAAACAGTTGTGGGATACAGAGCACAGGAGAAGATTTTCTATTGACTGTCAATGGAGCCGTGTCAGATTGAACTGCTTTGAGCTTATTTTATCAATGTTTTAAAATATTAAAAAAATTGTGTATTTTACTCTTTCCCAGGGTGTCTTGATGAAAAACATAGCCTGTGGTAATGATGACATAACGTAATCTATACAAAAAATTCACTTTTCTGAATGCAGTACCAGAGATGGCGCATGCGCAGAAAACAGCGATGAGCGTTTCACACAGTACTAGAGTAGACAGGTGCAATTATAAAACTTGGATTTATTAGTATTGGATGTCAGTTTGTATATGTTTTTACTACTGTAATGTACCTGTAAATATAACAAAAATACATTAATTAAACAAGCATGAGGGAAGTAAAGGCGGAGTTCAGAATCTTGGTAATATATCCTTGGTGTAAATGTGCTGCGCATGCCTCAGACTCATCCATTATGTTGTCATTGCGATCCACCTGTCCACACTTATACAGTTATACCGGTACAACGCCGGTAACAACTCCAGTGTGACCAGACGTTGCGATACTGTTCCGCAACGATACCGGTATAAAAATGCAAACGTGAACAGGGCTTATGTCAGGAAAGAATATCAGCTACTTATTATAATGAAATATTTTCATTTTACAGATCAATGATATAAAAAAAACATTTTCCCCATGGTTATCGAATGTCTTCTTTTTTTGAGAAGCTATCTATGATGCAGTGGCCTTACAGTCTGATAAAGAGCCCAAGATACGTCAGGAGCATGTCAGTCATTGATTATCATAAAACATATAATTCATTTTATAGTACAGCCACAATATAATTATTGTAAACTTAACGCTTCAACAAAACAATTCTCAAAGCATTTAAACAAATTTGCAGCAATGCCAAATCAAATAAACCAACAGCCTTTGATGAACAAGATCTTTATCTGATACGAGTTACCATTTGCAATAGAAACAATTAGACGTTTTTCATTCTGTCCTTTCTTTTGTGAAAGAAGGGGTAGCTTTATGCCCCACTGAGCAGACAAAACTGTTTTTCAACAGACAACAGTGAGAACAAGCTTTCTTTTTATTTGTCTCATGAAAGCATTCAATCTTAATACAAACCCAGACCCAGTATCCACTTCAGCAAATTGCTCTCAGTGTGGCATCACAACAGGAGACTATCATTACAATTCTTCAATTCTTATTCATGTACAGCTGTAGCTATATGGAGTGCAAATTCACAAGTAAACGTTTCAGGCTCAGGTGGATTCAATCTTGAATTGCTTGATGGACCAACCTCAAAGTCTCTTATGCTTTCTACCTAGAATTGAGATCACTGTCCCCAAATCATCTAAACTATTTGAAAAATACATACATACATACATACATACATACATACATACATACATACATACATACATACATATATATATTTTTTTTTTTTCGTGTTGTGCTTGCGAAAGGTGACAATAACATTGCCAGGTACAATTCTGGCAGGTCCAACGTGACCTTCTCATCACAGCTGTGTGCAATTCAAACCTGACCTTGAACACCACCAGCCAGCCATTCAGTCCTGGACCTCTCACACAGAGACTGGCAATTGTGCCAAAATGTCCAGAAATTTCACTCTGGACCTGGTGAAAGGCATGAGAGGCTTAGTGTCGTAACCTAATCCTCCACCTACCAAACGTTGAAATTATTATTATTATTATTATTATTATTATTATTTATTTCTTAGCAGACGCCCTTATCCAGGGCGACTTACAATCGTAAGCAAAAACATTTCAAGCATTACAATACAAGTAATATAATAAGAGCAAGAAATACAATAACTTTTGTTCAAGTAAAGTACAAGTTTGACAAACCACAATTCAATAATACAGCAGGTAATAGTGATAGTTACATCAGGATATGATTAAATAGTGATAGTTACATCAGGATGTGAGTAAATACAAAGTACTACAGGTCAAAAACTTGGCAGATTACAGTATTCTGAAGTACAGGATTAAATGCAGTAAAATAGGGGCTGATAAGAGCAAAATAAAGCACATTTACATGAAGGGTGATAGTGTCCCAGGATACAAACAGAGGAGTTCTACAGGTGCTCTTTGAAGAGGTGAGTCTTAAGGAGGCGCCGGAATGTGGTCAGGGACTGGGCAGTCCTGACACCTGTAGGAAGGTCATTCCACCACTGCGGAGCAAGGGTGGAGAAAGAGCGGGCTTTGGAGGCAGGGGAGCGTAGCGGTGGTAGAGCTAGTCTTCTAGTGCAGGTGGAGCGGAGAGGTCGAGTGGGGGTGTAGGGAGAGATGAGGGTCTGGAGGTAGCTGGGTGCAGACTGGTCAAGGCATCTGTAGGCTAGTACAAGAGTCTTGAACTGGATGCGAGCGGTGATCGGGAGCCAGTGGAGCGAGCGGAGTAGTGGAGTAGCGTGGACGAAGCGAGGCAGAGAGAACACCAGGCGGGCAGCAGAGTTCTGGATGAGCTGGAGCGGACGGGTGGCGGACGCAGGGAGGCCAGCCAGGAGGGAGTTGCAGTAGTCTAGGCGGGAGAGTACCAGGGCTTGGACCAGGAGCTGGGTAGCATAGTTGGTGAGGAAGGGTCGGATTCTTCGGATGTTGCTCAGGAAGAATCGGCAAGTGCGTGCCAGAGTGGAGATGTGCTGGGAATAAGAGAGGCAGGGGTCCAGGGTGACTCCAAGGTTCTTAGGTGAGGAAGAGGGAGAGAGTGTGGTAGATTCCAGAGGAACAGAGATGGAGAGATCAGAGGAGGGGGAGGAGGAGGGAAAGAAAAGGAGGTCAGATTTAGAGAGGTTGAGTTTGAGGTGATGCGAGTGCATCCAGGAGGAAATAGCAGACAGACAGGTAGAGATACGGGAGGAGATGGTGGAGTCAGAGGTGGGGAAGGAGAGGAAAATCTGAGCATCATCAGCATAGAAATGGTATGAGAAACCATAGGATGCGATGAGGGGGCCCAGGGAGCGGGTGTAGAGAGAGAACAGGAGAGGACCCAAGACTGACCCTTGGGGGACTCCAGTTAAGAGAGGGTGAGGTGTGGAGGTTGCTCCACGCCAGGTTACCTGGTAAGTGCGGTTGGAGAGGTAGGAGGAGAACCAGGCCAGAGCAGTGCCAGAGATCCCCAGGTCAGCAAGATTTGATAGTAGAATAGAGTGATCAACAGTGTCAAAGGCAGCAGAGAGGTCGAGGAGGATTAGGACAGAGGAGAGAGAGGCAGCTCGGGCACATTTAAGTGAGTTGGTGACAGACAGGAGGGCGGTTTCAGTAGAGTGAGCAGAGCGGAAGCCAGATTGGAGAGGGTCAAGCAGAATCAGAATGCAGCACTGGGCAACACACACAACTCATGTTAACTGAAACCATTTACTCAGTGTCATGGAGACTGAACTACCCTCAAATCAACATGACATCCTCCCGTGCAGAGCTGAGCCAAACCAGAGAGTGGGTTTAAATGTGGGGAACTAAAAGCCTTTTTTTTTTTTTTATTAACTAAACACCTGTGCACATGTAACCTGAATAATAGTGCTCTGATAATAATTCTGTAATGGTGGTCAGTCATTGGTAGATCTTAGTTCGGATTTTTTTGATCTGACAGATTAATTCTGCTGTGACGGTTATAGACGTCCTTGCATGTTAAATAAAACCGTAGCAGCTACAGCAGAGAAAAACAGTGCTTTAGTTTAACAAAAAATAAATAATGCAGATGTTTTCTTTCTGTTTAACTGCATACCTTCAGGGCAGCAAATTACAACCGTCATTCGATATAACATGAGCTGCTGATGCTGTTTGCTCTTTGTAAATACCTGTTATGGGAGGTTAATGGGATGTAACACAACATCAGGGCAGTTGTACAAAAAAAGTGCAAACATTGTGCAGCTTCAGCACATTACTGAGTTACAAGATGAGTGAAGCGATCCTGCTAAAGCACTGCTGCACACAGTATTGAGGAGGAGGATCTGTCCAGACTTGCTTTGCTTCCTTTAATGCTCAGTTATCAGTAGAATCTGGATTAGCCTTAACAACCCACTAATAGATTTTCCAAAGAAACAAGCCTAAGGATGCGGTTGAACAGATAAAATGGGTGAAATTCTAACAATGTTATAATGCATTCTTTTTGTATAAATAATCTTATGTTAAGGATAAAGAACACTGACTTTACAAAGATTCAAAGAAGTAAACATTTCTGCCACCAAGTGCTCAAGTCTGTTATACTGAACAGCACTTCCTGCTATCAGGATATCACATCGTCAGAGCACAGAGCTTAAGGACAAGAAGCCACATTGTATTTATATATATATATATATATAGAATGCTATCAAAGCTGCTGTTCAGTCAGTCTACAGTAACAGAAAACTCCACTAGTCTTTACTATCTTTTTACGAGACTGTATTGGGGCAGTAGTAATCATAATTAGTGAGGGGGTGTATACAGTAGTTGCCTAATGTACTGAGTGACTCATTACAATTACAGATAATAAAAAGATCAATCAATGCAAATTGAAAGGTATAGTACTGGCAATTGGTTAATCACAGCAAGCATCAGATTACAATAGTTAAGGCTGTAATCTAATGCTTGCTGTAACTGATAACTGAAAAACTGTCCAAACATAATCCCATTCAGGGAGTTTAACTTTAAATTGTGTAAATTCATCTGACTTCCTGCTGGTTGTGTGTTTTTGCACCTCATTCTGCCACTGAGCAGATCTAGTACAATGAATCTTATATACATTGTTACGCTGACCAAGCAGCCTGATAAAACCCCCCCCCCCCCCCCCAAAAAAAACAACTCTATTTCAAATCGGGGTATTTAGCTACTGGCTAGTTTTAGCATGCTTCTTTCCAGAAGCCCAGAGTATTTTTTGGCAGTGTACAGGTTTTATGTTTTTTTTTTTTTCATTTATATTGTACTGAATTAAAGACATTTCAAACTATTTATTTTTCCATATTTGGGCGATAACTATTCATACAATAACTTTGATTGAACAATGAACACATTTTTAAATGTCTTTTGTTAATTTCAAGCACAGATTACATACTCTCTGGCACAGACTTGCATGCATATAACAAAACCCTCCAAAAATTAATTGCAGCAGTTGTAGTAGAAACTGGGACACTAATCTGTGTTTTCAGGACTGTCCAAAATAGAACAGAACAGCTGGCCACCCTGCTTGTATAATGTAGTGTGTGCATTAGCAGAATCATCTACAACATTAAAGGCAATGTTCCACTGTGCTGGAATTGAAAGGCAAGACTGATTTAGTGAGATCAAAAATTGACAACATTTACTTTTACATTTTCCTTAAGGTACATTCAACTGTATACAAGTTCCAAAAACCATAAAAGTAACCTAATTTAAGTGAAGGGCATTTGCAGTACACCCTAATTTGCGTCTTTTCAATGTCAGTGTAGTAATGTTGAATATCTTTCTGTAATATTGTAATGCCCTGTGTATTAAAGTATTAAAAATGACAATGACATTCCCTCATGGTAAATGTGTAAAAATATATTAACAAATTAATTTAAAAAAAACACAAACACATACTGGTACGAAGCTTATCCATGTTTTGAATCACATTCATTTTTATCAATATTTAACATGTGATTATGTGTACTAACTGTATGTTATTATCTCATGCTCTCTAAACTAATAGTGGCATTTATACTGAGAATGATGACTGAACATAATTGCTGTTCAAATTAAGTGTTCTTTGTTTTCTTTAGTAACATTAGTCTCGTAAAATATACTTTTACAAATCCCAAGTGAGCTCAACTAAACTTCAAAAAGACACAGGAGGGAACATAACACACGTCTAATGATGTGGGAGACACTGAAGGAATGTCACGCTACAGTGGAGGTCACTGAATGCCCAGGAAGTATGATCTGATGTTTACAGCCAGACTCAGGGTTTCAATACAGGATCTGCAACTGGCCTAATGGTGTGACCTGGAGCAAGCCACTTGACATTGTTTTCCTTCAGTTTGGTTCTGTTGACAGACTGAAATGAAGCAGGATCCCATTGATGGAAATGAGACTGGGGGCTATCCCGACTAAAACACTGTATTGTTTATACAATAAGGACGTTGTGAAAGCAGTAATGTGTGAAGCAGTAGTGAATTGGTTTGAGTATATGAAACTGTAGTTCGTGTCCAATTGGTCTTGTCTGGATTAATCCAGTCTGCTTTTGTGTTCACTGACACCTCTTAACTTGATTATTATTACAGTGGCAGATCTAAATGCTGCCTTCATTTAAATGATTAAAATATTAACAGAAATAAACTAACATGAAGTGTTGGATATTTGATTTTCATAATATTAGACCCTTATTTATTTGATTAACTATTTAAAGAGTGGTGGCATTTAGATCCACTGTTGCTTAGACATATTTCCGATGTTTTAAACGTAATGGTCATTCCATCTCATTTGTACATTTGGGATGCTCCAGACTGCTGAATCAGAGGGATAAAAAGAATGGATTCTCTCATCATGCAGCAATAGTGTCTGGACAGCTGCCAGTCCAATGCTTTATTTGCTGGCAGAGATATTCAACAAACAAAAAAAATCCCTTAATACCCTGCTAATTCTGTATGGGTAAGCAAATCCACAATCCCACTAAATCACTGTGATTGATAAAGTCACCAATTACAGAGGGATTGGATTCCGCCTGCTGCCATCTGACCCTCAACATTGAACCGTATCTGGATCTATAATAGGGTATCAGGCTTTAACTTGTGAACGCTTGATTATATTGCAAGGGGGTCACGTGCAACATTTGGAGAAGCAATGATTCACTGGTAATCCATCACGTATCATATACAGTAATCTGCTGGGCTAAACTGTGTTTTTTTATTTACCAGAAATACCAACAATACTAATAATATCATGTAAGGAATCTAGCAGAAATATAATACTGTAACATGGTTACTGTATTCTCAATGCCACAAAATACTGCAATTTCCCTGCTCAAATAAGTTACTGGAATTACAGCAGTTGCTACTGTGCAACACTGAGAACGTAAAAATTATACAGATTTGGGAATGTGTAGGTTTGTAACGATAACAAAATATACTGTCAAATATTGATCGATTTTAATATATTGTAAAACACTCTTTCTGATCAAATACATGCCATTCTAAGCAATGTATTGTCACAGACGGTTCTGGCACGTCCCTTTTGCTCTATAAGTCATTAGATCCTTTTGCATGGAAGGCCTTGGTTGCAAGGGTGTGCGGTTCTTTGATGGACCCAGATTCAGTTAAAATGTGTTTGTCCACTGATGATGGGAATGAGAATGTAGAGATGGGAGACCAGCTAACCAGATTTAAGTTTTTGCAGGTATCAAGTAAAGGCCCTGGTCGCCCACACCTCTGATGTAAAACGCTGGATGCACAGGCCTGTCTTGGTGGTCACAGAACCAGTCCGAGCTGAGCCTGGCACAGAGTTTGAATCCTGTTGGGAACGTGCTGAGTTATTATATGAATTGGATGATTTAAACTAACCTGTATTGATTGAAATAATATTATATACTCTGTGTCAATAATTATAATAATACTGTATATGTTCGTTTCAAAAATTCTGTATACTCTTGTATGTCTTAAAACCTGCTTCAACTGGATTTTGTATGAACAGAGAAAGGGGTCAGACTTAATTCAGTAAAATAATATTACCATTTCTAGGAGCAACTGTTATACTGAAGTAACTGAATTAGAAATACATGTTATAAAGTCATTTAAAGTTAAACTGTTATACAAATAACATTATTATTATTGAAAGAACATATTACAGTTAAAAAACTAAAGAAGTTCAGTACTAACTGACACTGTCAGAATATTGTAATAATTGTACTGTGTTTTAAAGAATATAAAACCAGCATAAATAATATTGCAGCAAATTGCAAATTAGCAAAAACAAAAGGGTAACTCTTTTTAGACAGAACGATATTTGAAACTAAAGACCTATTTGATTTTATTTGATTGTGTTGTTACTAAGCATAGAGGTTTTAAATAAAAAAAAAGTATTCTGATCTAATAGAGTGACAAAACTCTCTGAAGAGAAATAATATGTTTTAAGTATTTGAATCAGAAACATAATATTTAAACAAGTGTTTTTGCTTGTTTAAGGCTCTACTGTAATACAAATAGACTGTATGTGTATATATATATATATATATAATGTTTTAGAATTTTAGCTTTTTGCATTTTACAGCCTAAGAGCTACATATATGATAACCATATTTGTATTACTGTATTGAAGTATTAATGCTGTTAAACCTGTAAAGGCACTGGAAACGCCCAGGCTGCCTGTCAGCTGGGAATGGAAGTAGTCTGTAACTACTCAATCCATTTTTAAGCATTTAATAAACCAAAGGAGTACTGATACAACTCTGATTCGTTAAAACTTCAAATTAGTCTGTGTGATTTTCTCGATTATTAAAACGTCATCTATATACGTTGCAAGCCCAGTGCACGAACGATCCACTTACAGGAGTCCGAAATATTTCATGTCCTCCTGAATGTCTCCACTGAGTTTAAGAGTGTGCTCAGAGCATATATATATATATATATATATATATATATATATATATATATATATATATATATATATATATATATATATACACACAGTGCCTTGCAAAAGTATTCAGACCCCTGACCAATTCTCTCATATTACTGAATTACAAATGGTACACTGAAATTTCGTTCTGTTTGATATTTTATTTTAAAACACTGAAACTCAAAATCAATTATTGTAAGGTGACATCGGTTTTATGTTGGGAAATATTTTTAAGAAAAATAAAAAACTGAAATATCTTGCTTGCATAAGTATTCAACCCCTGTGCTGTGGAAGCTCCCAGTTTACACCGATGAAAGAAATTGCCCTAACGAGGACACAATTACCTTACCATTGGCCTCCACCTGTGAACCATTAAAGTTGCTGTCACATTTTCTGGATAAAAACCCCACTGTTGAAGGATCATTGGTCAGGCTGTGAATCTGAAGGAAAATGAAGACCAAAGAGCATTCTACAGAAGTTAGAGATAAAGTAATACAAAATGCATAGATTAGGGAAAGGGTACAAAATAATATCCAAGTGTTTGGATATCCCAGTGAGCACAGTTGGATCAATAATCAGGAAGTGGAAGCTGCATCACACCACCCAGGCACTGCCAAGAAAAGGCTGTCTCTCAAAACTCAGCGCTCAAACAAGAAGGAGACTTGTGAGAGAAGCCTCAGAGAGGCCAACAATCACTTTGAAGGAGCTACAGAGTTCAGTGGCTGGGAGTGGAGTAATGGTGCACCAGTCAACCATATCAAGAGCTCTGCATAACACTGGCCTGTATGGGAGGGTGGCAAGAAAGAAGCCGTTACTCAAAAAGTACCATCTGAAAGCACGTCTGGAGTTTGCCAGAAAGCACGAGAGTGACCCAGCTGCGATGTGGGAAAAGGTTTTGTTGTCAGATGAGACCAAGATAGAGCTTTTTGGCCAAAACAAACACTGCCCATGCCTCAAGACACACCATCCCTACAGTGAAGTATGGTGGTGGCAGCATCATGCTGTGGGGATGCTTCTCATCAGCAGGGACTGGGCATCTTGTTAAAATTGAAGGAAGAATGGATGGAGCAAAATACAGGGAAATACTGCAAGAGAACCTGCTTCAGTCACCTAAAAAACTGAAGCTTGGGAGGAAATTCACCTTTCAGCAGGACAATGATCCCAAGCACAAGGCCAAAGCAAGATTGAAGTGGCTCAAGAACGAAAAGGTGAAAGTCGTCGTCCAACCAACCTGAACAACCTGGAGCAAATCTGCCAAGAAGAATGGGCCAAAATCACTCCGACACTGTGTGCAAAGCTGGTACATACTTACCCCAAAAGACTTAAAGCTGTTATTGCAGCGAAAGGTGGCTCTACCAAATATTAATGTGTGGGGGTTGAATACTTATGCAAGCAAGATATTTCAGTTTTTTATTTTTCTTAAAAATATTTCCCAACATAAAACCAATGTCACCTTACAATAATTGATTTTGAGTTTCAGTGTTTTAAAATAAAATATCAAACAGAACGAAATTTCAATGTACCATTTGTAATTCAGTAATATGAGAGAATTGGTCAGGGGTCTGAATACTTTTGCAAGGCACTGTATATATATATATATATATATATATATATATATATATATATATATATATATATATATATATAATAAAACAAGTTTGTGGGAAAATTCTGACAGTATAAATAGGGGTCCTGCTATTGTTCATTGGGGTTAAACTTTTTTGACACTTGTGAGGTGAAATCAGTTTAACGTTAATTTTTAAAATCATATTTGGGGGTAGAAATCCCTGACAGCAGAACCGCTATGTATAAACAGTATGTTTTATTATAATTATTATTATTTATTTCTTAGCAGATGCCCTTAACCAGGGCGACTTACAATTG
This sequence comes from Acipenser ruthenus, assembly GCF_902713425.1. Classification (NCBI taxonomy): domain Eukaryota; kingdom Metazoa; phylum Chordata; class Actinopteri; order Acipenseriformes; family Acipenseridae; genus Acipenser; species Acipenser ruthenus. The sequence goes on from NC_081193.1 coordinate 36,294,558, forward strand.
TTACAAGATATCACATTATTTTTACATACAATTACATTATTTTTTATTTACACATTATTTTTACATACAATTACCCATTTATACAGTTGGGTTTTTACTGGAGCAATCTAACTAAAGTACCTTGCTCAAGAGTACAGCAGCAGTGTCCTCCACCTGAGATTGAACCCACGACCAGAGTCCAGAGCCCTAACCACTACTCCACACTGCTGCTCTTTTAATAAGAGCTTGATGATTTGTGAGTCTGCACTGCACTGTATTTTGACCTTCACAGTGTTAAAGTAACATTGTGGATGTTTCACTCTCTTTCCTAAAGCATTCACCATTAAATAAAATGAGATAACATCAAAGGAAATGAGCTTCAATATTACTTCTATGCAGAAAAAGATACGAGAAGTTATTATCCAAGAGACAGGTACTGGGTGTAAGCGTGTAAACTTCAGAGATGTATTTTTATTTGGGATAAGAATCATCCCTGGCATAAACCCTGTGGATCTTTTTCTTCTACTTGTGACATGATGTGAATTTATTTTAATTTCCGCTGAAGATTATAGATAAAATCCTTTGAATGGATCGAAGTGGAGCAGAGGTGTTTTCAGCTAACCAGTACAGTACTGTTAAGCCTTAGTTTATTTACTTAAGCAAAAGGCATCACTTGCAAACATAAGCCATACTATAATTATTCTCTTTTTTCTATTACCTGAGCAATCTAGGTAAAGTACCTTGCTCAAGGGTACAGCAGCAGTGTCCCCCACCTGGGATTGAACCCACGACCCTCCGGTCAAGAGTCCAGAGCCCTAACCACTACTCCACACTGCTGCACCATGCAACAGTATCTCGACACAGGTGTTGTACTGACAGACTGGAGAATTGCAAATGTAATACCGATCCACAAAAAGGGAGACAAAACCGAACCAGCTAACTACAGACCATTTAGCCTGACTTATATGTAAACTTATAGAAACTATAATAAGATCCAAAATGGAAAATTACCTATATGGTAACAGTATCCTGGGAGACAGTTAGCATGGTCTTAGGAAAGGGAGATCGTGTCTAACTAACCTGCTTGATTTTTTTGAGGATACAACATCGACAATGGATAATTGCAAAGCATATGACATGGTTTATTTAGATTTCCAGAAAGTTTTTGGCAAAGTCCCACATAAAAGATTAATTCCCAAACTGAACGCAGCAGGGATTCAAGGAAATGCATGCACATGGATTAGGGAGTGGTTACTGCTCTAGAAATAGTGCAAAGAAGAGCGACCAGAATTATTCCGGGTTTAAAAGGCATGTCGTATGCAGACAGGCTAAAATAATTGAATCTATTCAGTCAAACAAAGAAGACTATGCGGTGATCTGATTCAAGCATTCAAAATTCTAAAAGGTATTGACAATGTCAACCCAGGGGACTTTTTCGACCTGAAAAAAGAAACAAGGACGAGGGGTCACAAATGGAGATTAGATCAAGGGGCATTCAGAGCAGAAAACAGGAGGCACTTTTTTACACAGAGAATTGTGAGGGTCTGGAACCAACTCCCCAGTAATGTTGTTGAAGCTGACACCCTGGGATCCTTCAAGAAGCTGCTTGACGAGATTCTGGGATCAATAAGCTACTAACAACCAAACGAGCAAGATGGACTGAATGGCCTCCTCTTGTTTGTAAACTTTCTTATTTTCTTATGTTCTTATCTCATTTGAGGGAGGCTCCTGCTGGACCACAAGGCAAGATCCTGGGTTGTATTATTCTAAGAATTCCATCACTTAAATAAATAAATAAATGATCTCTCAAAAGAGCTGTTGTGTATTTAAATGACAAGTTGTTGGCCACAGAGTCTGCTAATGTACCCCCACATATCCATACAAAAAAGTCTGCCAGTTTTCCTAAATGTTCCCCCAAAAAAACATAAATATCCCTCAATGCCCATTCTAAAATTCTCTCCGAAAGCCAGGGCTCAAGCTGTATCAATTTCTAAGTCAATCCGTCAGTCAATCAAGTAGGTCAATACATATTTTGTTATGTAAAAAGCAAAGCAAAATAGAATCCCTCCATTAATCTACATCTAAAACAAAAAACAGAACAAAAATGTATGAATATTTCAAGGGTAAAAATTATGCAGTACAATACAACGTGCTCCCAACAAAAAGGCGTGCTTTTTTTTTTAAATAGCTGATGAGTTGTGTTAAACGAAGAATAAATGGAAATGTGGTGTCTATTCCACTTCCTTGCATAAAGTTGGCTGCTTTTACAGCCTGGCTGTTGACAGATTAATTTAAAAAAAAGTTTACTGTTCAGACAATTTGTAAATACTTGACATTCAGTCAGACATTGTTCGTTGTCTTCAGAGAATCACTTTTGCCCCTTGTGGCTTGTCATGATGCCATTCGAATAGTTTTTAACAGTTTTACACTGGAATTCTGTATTTTAACTCCCAAGAATGCCACCTGGTGTTTGCCTTAGTGCTTTCTTGTGTTGTGTGTTGCTTCCATGCACATGCGTTCAGCCACGCAGAAAGCCATGGGGGGTGAGAGAACTGGGTTCACCTGCCCATCACAAACTTGTCAAAAGGGATTCCTTAATTTATCTTCGTCGACTTTCCTGTACGTGCCTTAGTGTCCAATCCACAAGAAGTTCAATCAATACCTGGAAGCAAACACTGTCATCTCTCAAATGAGTGGATAGTTTACAAATGATTAACATGTACATATACTTAAATGCAGACAGCCTTTCACAAAGAATGGTTAAATAATATTTGTGAGGTATTTGGGAGGTATAACATTTTTAATTGGGACTTTCTCTGCATTTTTTTATATTTAAAAAAAAAAATGTGGGGAAAAATTTAAAAAAAGACCTGATTTTATATATATATATATATTATATATATATATATATATATATATATATATATATATATATATATATATATATATATATATATATATTCTGAGGAGCAAGATCATTCAGCTAGTAATTGAAGTCTGATGAATAGTATAAAAGTAGCCTTTAATTTGCATGTTACGCACCATTGAAGACTACGCTTTATAGAGTCTTGTCTCTGAAAGCATTTAATCTTCTGTGCATTACAAAGATGCCGCTACTAGGCTTCTGTATCTGTAAGCTCTTAATGACCGAATACCAAAATGGTGCTTGCCAGGTATGCGAGAGCTAATTGCATTTACAAATTTGTATATTGAAATCAAACTGTGTGAAATTTTTAGCCATTTGAGTTTAAATAATGAATTTAATTTATGGCTCATTAAAAAAATAAAATAAAATAAAATTAAGAAACTAAAATTCCTGTAGTACTCAATCCATCCACATATTCTACAGTCGCGCAGATTAGTTCATTGCACTAGAATGCCTTTATGATTTACGACCAAGAGCCTTTTATAAATGATGGGCCCATTCATTGTCTGATTATGTTACTCAGGCTTCAGTAATGCTTTTCATCCCAAAACAAATCTGCTATCAAACGAGACTGCCACGCATGACGCAAGTGATTAATTGTAGGCCACAAACATCATCTTCCTGGCCACTCATTCATTCCACTGCCATTTTTGTCAAGAGGCTAATCAATGTGGTTACAATAGATTCTGCTCAAGATAATGATGTAAAATCTTAATTCCACATGCAATTGTCATGGATCCCCAGAATTTGTTCCATGGTTCATATCACTTTTGTAATTGCCCATGTGGATGTGGTAAGCAGTCAGAAAAACCACTTACTTATAAAGGCTAACCCTAGAATTCCATTTTAATTATGACATTGTTGGACTTGTAACAGTATTTCCCGCATAAAACAACATCCCTGATAAAGATAACGGATGGTTTCAGGCATTTAATGCAAGAACATAATGCCACATTTTTGAGCAGTACAAGTCTCCCTGGGGAAAAGCGACCTGTGACCCATGACTTACGGTCAGGCTGCACTCTGCAGTGATAAGTGAGAAATTCTGTCTGTTTACAGTAACATGCTGTGACAGGTAAGGAAAGGAAAGAAAATACACAATGGGAGGTGGAGAGCAGGTTGAGTTAATTTCAAGGTAAGGTTCACAGGATCAAAAGTAGTTGCACGCAGGTGATCACTGTAAAAGCCTTTTGCATATGCATAATCCCCAGGAAAGGTTAATCATAGTCTTGTGTTATGTGGACACAGCATACTGTTTCCACAGACCCCGGTGCTGAATACAATTCTGAAACTGGCCACTTCACAGTAAGGCACTGTCAAAACGTTAGCCTTTCCTCATTCATGCAACAGACTTTCAACAGAAATCGGGTCTAAAGTGATGCTCTCACACACATTGAATGCTTAAGGTAATAAGCACAGTACTTGGACACCCAATAGAGCTCCAGTGTGTGCAAATTCACTTTTTCTGACTGTCAGCTCATATACAATGGTTTCAAATCCAATTCAAATGGTTACTGCAGGCATTTGAAAACACAATAGACAGAAGGGAGGTATTTCCCGAATAAGCCTCTTTAATAATTCCATTGCCTTTAGTAGCAGCATTTGTCACTGTTCAATCACATATTCCTGGTTTACACTTGTACAGTATTTCTGCACAGGCAAGGCTTGTTTCTGTCAGGAAGAGAGACTCAGACGCAAGAAGCTGCAGTTTTAAGCACTATTGGGCATGTTTATTAACACGAATAACAAACAAAAACACACTAACAAACGTTAGGTTACTTACCGTAATCCTGGTTCCCTGAAAGAGAAGACGACCACCAACGAACATTACGTGTGGGATATGCCTGCCCATTGGGTAGGTATCGCTGAGCTCTCTATACCAGAGCTGCAGATAGGCCCCTTCTTGGGATGATGCACTCGGTCCCGCCCACCGAGGGGATAAAACTGTCATCAAAAGAGAGTACCTCCTCAACCTGCTGAACCGCTATGTCCCTGCCCACAAGCTGAGGTCCTCCGACTCTGGCCTGCTTGTTATCCCAAGCAAAAGTGCACCACACTTGGAGAACGCTCATTTAGCTTCATGGCTCTGACTCTTTGGAACTATCTCCCAGCTTTGGTGCGTGATGCTCCCACCGTCGCTCGCTATAAATCAACCCTCAAGACCCACCTGTTCTCTCTTGCTTTCCATGCTCTTTAAGTCTGATATCTGCTATCAGCTGCTGTGTTGCTGCTACTATTTCATGTATTATGTTACTATCATGTATTACGCACTTTCCACTGTATTTAATGTACTATTTCATGTATTATGCACTTTCCACTGTATTTAATATATTATGCATTTTTTTATTTTTTTATGTTTTTTACTGTATATCATGTATTATGCATTACTCTGTATTTAAAGTATTATGGATTTTCTTGTTGTTACTGCATCTTGTAAAGCACTTTGTGATGGTGATCCACTATGAAAGGCGCTATATAAAATAAAGACTGATTGATTGATTGATTGTTTGATTGAAAATCGCCGAGCAAGCTTTCAGCATGAATGCAAGGGAAATACAGTCGACTTGATTCGACTCGAGAAGCTCTTTTCTATCAACATGCTCAGCTAGACATAGAGGTCTTACCTTACCATCTTGAGAAGGAAAAAGAGAAATTGCTTCCTTTGAATGAGAGTTTTAGTCCCTGGGCGGGACCGAGTGCATCATCCCAGGAAGGGGCCTATCGGCAGCTCTGGTATAGAGAGCTCAGTGATACCTACCCAATGGGCAGGCATATCCCATAAGTAATGTCACTGGTGTGGTGGTCATCTTTGAATTGAAAGGGAACAAACAAATAGGCTCAGTGGCAAAATAAATGTTTGAAACAAATGACAAAACACTACTGTACCTTCACCCTACAATACAACACAACACAACACAACACAGCACACATCAACAACATTAACAACACTGATTTCCCCTTTTTATACACCTGTGGCTAGAGCCTAATTAATCATCAATTATTCCATTATGGCGCCAGCCACATTCCCATGTGTGTTCACACACACACACACACACCCACCAACACACATTACACGGGCAGGGCTTCCACCCTCCCACAGGCTTCCACATGTCACTGCTTGAAGGCAGCTGCTAATGTAAGAAGCAGTGGGAACCATTATTCAGTCCTCACACCATGAATATAATTACCACCCTGTGTATCTGCGTCAGAGACCATTATGTAAAGACACTGCATGAATGTGAGCAGTCACAGTAATTATTATTATTATTATTATTTATTTATTTTTTTTTTTTTTAAGAAAACCACCTTCCCAGTTTTAAAATATGAATTACCTAAATCACAGAACGAGGCCTCAGTGGATTACTATTGCACTTTTGCTATTCATCATTTATTATTCCACACCACCTTTCCAGTTTGATGTACCGTACTTCATCTGGGAGAGGACGGTTTGACAAGCAAATAGTTGTGCTGAATGTCATAGTGCCCATTTAAATGAAAACACAAGTAAAGCCATTGTGAGAGACCACCTTTTACCTGAAAAAAGAAACAATCTGTTGACTTCTGTTATAGAAGATTATTTTACACCCAGAAACTGTAATTCTGTAACTAATTTCAGCAGACAACTAAGATCTCTACATAAAGTTATGCTACATATGGGATATAAGCTACCGTAGAAACTTCAGCACACCAATTTAAAAAGTACTTTCCTGCAAAACTGTCATTGCTTTATAATACTAACCAGGTATTTGCTACTATAATATTGCTTTACATTTCTAAGCGATAACTGCATAGTTCAGACAAATAAAACAGTCAGATATTTTGCCAATTGATTTTGTACTGTCCATAAGTTCATGTATTTTACTTAAAGAATGTCTCTCTTTTTATTAGTATAAAGAAGTGAAAGACCACAGACAGATGTGTGGTGGTATAGAATACAATGTATTTTTAACGACATATTTAGGAAAACAAATCTTTTTTGGAAGCCAAGCAAAATGTCATTCCTTATTATTATTATTATTATTATTATTATTTATTTCTTAGCCGACGCCATTATCCAGGGCGACTTACAATTGTTACAAGATATCACATTATTTTTACATACAATTACCCATTTATACAGTTGGGTTTTTACTGGAGCAATCTAGGTACCTTGCTCAAGAGTACAACAGCAGTGTCCCCCACCTGGGATCGAACCCACGACCCTCCGGTCAAGAGTCCAGAGCCCTAACCACTACTCCACACTGCTGCCCCATCATATCCATCAAGAAAAAAAAAAAATCCTTAAAACATGAGAACATTTATATTCTTATTGGAATTCAGCAATTTACTAATATCATATAATAACAATAACAATCTTGACAATGGAATTTCTGTTCATACAGTTAAGAAAGTCACAAAAAAAATTCAGGACCCTCAGTCCCTCCTAGGGTTTCCACTGGAAGACACACAGACTACAGTACTGTATAAAGCATAAGGGGTAACTAATGGCCTCTATTTTTTAATTCAGTTTATCCTTGTTGGGAATATAATATTTTAAACTCTATTATTATTATTATTATTATTATTATTATTTATTTCTTAGCAGACGCCCTTATCCAGGGCGACTTACAATTGTTACAAGATATCACATTATACAGATAACACATTATTTTATATACAATTACCCATTTATACAGTTGGGTTTTTACTGGAGCAATCTAGGTAAAGTACCTTGCTCAAGGGTACAACAGCAGTGTCCCCCACTGGGGATTGAACCCACAACCCTCCGGTCAAGAGTCAAGAGCCCTAACCACTACTCCACACTGCTGCCCTATAATAATTATGGTAAGACACTGGGGTATAATTATGATGATTTGAACCCTAAATAACGTCACTAAACACAAGGAGGAAAAAAAGTGAAAAAAAGGTGGGCAAAGAGCAGATTTGCAAGTTTTATAGAGGTGTTACTAAGTGCAAGCTTTCTACAACATTAAAATAACAATGTCTGCATTTGTTATAAACAGAAAGAAATCAAGTTAACAAGTTGTGGGAGACACACTTCCAGGCACACATGTGCACAGCTACTGGATAGCAGTATGCATTTAGGATAGATTGAGTCTTGCTTGCTTGAAGTCCCCCCAAAAAACACTTGACAAGCTGAATGGCAAAACTGATATCCTTAACTTTTATCACTTTGTGGTGATATAAACACCGTTTTAAAAAGCCATGTGAACCTGAAATTCCAATATCTTTGTTAAATGGTGCGGTAGTAAAACAACTTATATAAGACATTAAGCTTTAAAAAAAGAAAAACAAAAGAAAAAAACAGCTGACACATTTTCTTAAGCATGGCAGACGGCCTAATAATGCTAACGGAGAGAATGTAGTTTAGTTAGGTGTGACTTCCAGTATTTGTTACTCTGGGGGGGGGGGGGGGGGGGGGGGGGGTCAGTGAAAGGGGAGAATGATAAAGAAAAAAAAAAGAGTGTTAATCTTGCTTTGCATGCTGCAATGAACTAACACGATAGTCAACAGATGTTTTTGAGGTTTTATTCTGTGTTTTAAGTACAACATCTGTCCAATGATGAGGAAATGTAAGGATGGAGTGTTTCATAAAGATGTATGCCCAAATACACAAATCTTTATTTTAGCTTTTAGCATTTTATTCACAAAATATAGTAGCCTTAAATCCTTACTATACTGGGTTAGCTCTCCATACTATACTTACTGTCGCTAGAGCCCTGGGTTTAAATCCATGTCAAGATGTATGTGAATGAGTTTTGGGATTTCAGTTTTGTGCCGTTCTCTGCTTTTAGGGGGCCCTTCAGTTTGAGTGAAGTTTGCAACTACATACCTCTAATGTGGTTGGCTGTAGTTTCATTGTCTTTCATGGTCAATGAAATTAAAATGCATCAACTGTTTTTTTTATTTTTTTTTATATCTATGTTATGGACATTAATTGTATGTGAAAAAACAAATACGTTATTTAGTGCAACATCAGCTGTTGATGATAACTGCCTGGCTTGCTGAATGGAAGCGTGGAGTTTTTGTGGTACAGTATGCACTTATTCCTTCAGTAATACTTTATGTTTTATTTACTTCCTCTGGTCTGCATGAGTGTATACAGAATGCTATCAACATATCCTGGATGGACCACCTGCTCCCCTAATTCTACCACAACAGGATGCAATTAACAATAATATTGCATACATAACTTCCAAACACCAAGGCACATCAATTATTGCATGCCAAATAAAATGTGAGTTACTGTAGTTTTACAGACCAATAAATAAACTATATAAAAGATGAATATACATGGTAATCTTCCATTTTACTCTTCTGGAGAATTTAAAAGTACAATTAAACAGATTTTGCTCAAATTCAAAGCTACATATAACAGTGGAAGATATACAGCACCTTGTTTTTGATGCCTCTTTTTATTTATTTCCCAAACTGAAGAATTGGACTTTTCAAACACCATTGAGTAATTAATGAAGAGTTTTCATTTGACCTTGGTGACCAATGGATTCTATGTGACTTTTTGTTTTACATTACAGAACTCATTACTGGGCTATGAGATCAATTAACAGAGAAAGTTCCTTAAAAAACAAATAAACAGCAATGTGATGTTCTGGGATTAGTCTTGATAGCTCAGAGGCAACCCATAAACCTAGGGTAGCTCTTTCAATTAGTTGAACAGCAGTCATGCATAAAAAGGAACCTTCTCAAACAAGGGCCATCAGTTTTATTACTTACCCAATAATTGAACATTGATTGCAATAAATCAGTTTAGGAAGAAGTGAGCTGGCTGCATCCTTAGGGCTGAACGTTAAGGTTTTGAGTATACGTAATACTTTTGCCAGGCTGTACAATGAAAGCACTCCTGCAATTCATTTCTGTCTGCATGATTAATGGGTTTTAAATTGAGTGCTGTTGATAAGAAGGGTCATCTGAATCAAGGGCCATACGGCTTACTCACTCTGAAATACAACTCTCATGCATCATTGTAAGTGATGGCGCTACCTGCGATGGTGCTAATTAAACACACAGGGTTAGGCAGATGTAGGCACAGGCCTGCCTCAAGTTAATTACCAACTGTATTTAACACAAACATCTCTCTTCAGGCCATGTCAGGACTCAGCAGAAAAGCAGGAATCAATAATTGCAATAATAACAAAATGAAAACTGCAGGCACATGCTGCCTTTTCTGATATATTGTTTTTGCTAACAGGCACAGTGTACCACTGTTTTTCTTGGATAAGAACTCAAGTATTCTAAGCTTCCTTAAACAGTTTTTCCTATTATTTTAGGTCTTCCACTGACACACTCAGCTAACTACAGCATTAGACACACTGATACATCAACAGTGTGGTAGAGTAAAATTCCATTGCTGATGATCAGTGCAAGTAATCATTTTGAAGGTTGCTCAACTAGAAGTTTCCTTTGTGAAAGCATAAAACCTGAGCAATATAGATTTTTTTATATCACTTTTCAATGCCCAACTTTGTTTCACTGTAGCAACTTAAGAGAACTGAAGATCAATGGTTGGTCCCCACTGTCAATCCAGTCACCTGTTTTCCCTATTTTTCCAGATTTCCAGGATATTACTAAGCTATTGAATGCTGGAGACAGGGGCCCAGCCTGGGTAATTTCCACTAGGACTTGTTGGTCACCAAAGGATAATATGGCTAACTAGCCCCAGCTAACTTTCTTCCCTAACTATGCGGGACAGCAAAATCCAATATCTGCTCTTTACGGGAACCCAGACAAGACTCACTATGCACTCCAGATGGCACTGCTTTTAACTCGATGAGCCTCTGAGGACTCTGCGAGCAGTGTTTGTGGTACCTTGTCAATATTATTTAAGAAACTTCAAAACAATTTTTTTTCTGTGTTTCAAGAAAGTGCAGGACTATCTGAAATTACTGTAAAGCTGAAATTACCAATACATGAAAATACATGCAAGTCTGATACATAGAATTACTTTCCTAGCTACAATAAACATGGTACAGTATATGCACTAATACATTGGCCTATGCTTTTTTTCCTTATTGGTCTAGTAGTAAGCACATTATTATCCAGGTTTACAAATGTTTTAACATAGTAATTTTCAGGCTTTTTCTGAACATTGTTGTTAGTGTTAATCTGCTTCAAAACATCTTAAATGTTTTAATATATTGTACAAATGATGTGTAAAATACATGCAAAATTCAGTGAGATGCTTTTCTAACGCATAGAGCAAATATGTGATATGCAAATTGATCTTAGCTATGAAAATGACAGATTATGATAAGAATAGTTAAAGTGAAAGGATTCCCAGTGTATGGTGCACTGAAACGTTTGGGTGTCAACATTTTTGTACTATTGTATATGTTATGAGGGCTGTTACTTCATTGCTACAGCTACTACAATGTGCCTTATTTCAATACTTAACCATGGCACATAACCACATAAAGCATGGGTATGCATTAAACAAAACATGACAACATTCCTTATACAGTACTTAATCTGAAGTAACTTGACACCAAAGTGCTGCAGCTAGACAAAGGATGGTCATGTGCAGCCAATTGAATGCACTGACACACCATTTTTATAGCAGGGTCCCACTGTAAACTACATCTAAAAAAAGCCTGGGTGTATTCCCATTATTACTGTGGTACAGATGTATACACTGTGTTTAAATGCTGATTAAATATATAAATAAATACGATCTGAAGTTTGCATTGAGAAAATAGGGAGATCCCTGGGTGTCTTAGTGAAAGAACAATAGTCCAGTAGGAAAGTATAGGCGGGTCAGTCATCGCCACTATCAAAAGGTCATACAGTGCTTGGCATAGATTGCAAAAAGCTGTTCACACAAAGGTTAGAAAATGGAATTGGTTAACAATGTATTGGCTTGAAGCTATAAACTAAAATGAAATACAATACTATCAAAATATTGTTTTTTACAGTTGATTGAGGGCAAAATGATCAGTATAATTATTATTATTATTATTTATTTCTTAGCAGACGCCCTTATCCAGGGCGATTTACAGTCGTAAACAAATACATTTCAAGAATCACGGTACAAGTAATAATACAATTAAGAGCAAGATAAATACAATGACTTTGGTTCTAGCAAGTACAAGTATGACAAAATACGATTCAATAATGGAGCAGATAACAGTGTCAGTGATAGTTACATCAGGATATAATTAAATACAAAATACTACAGATTAAACAACACTTGACAGATTACAGTAATCTAAAGTACAGGATTAAATGCAGTAAAATAGGTGGCAGATAAGAGCAAGTAAAGCGCATTTAATGAAGAGTGATAAGTGTCCAGGGGGAAAAACAGAGGCGTTCTATAGGTGCCAGGGGCGGACTGGGACCAAAAATCGTCCCGGGAAGTTCGGGTCCACCGGCCCACATTTATGTCAAAATCAACATACCGAAATCAAAGTCAGCGCACGCAGCGCGCCGTCATGATGAAGTATCGGTAAAAAAAAATAAATAGAGTTTTAAATTGTTAGGGTAAAACTTCTTTGTACATTGTAGGCTATAGCTACTACCAGGTTTTCAAACATAGTAGTAGGGGCGATTTAGGTATGGCAAAGTACAGGCTATGGCAGTTGCCATACCATGGCTTCATGATATAGAAGTCAAAAATAATAGGCTATCCTATTGAAAATATCATAGATTTTTTCGTCTACGAAATATGTTTCTATTCATTATTCTTTGTCTCTGCACGTCTCTGTCTGCCACCGCTTTGTGGTCAGTGAATGCAACACGTAGAAAGAAACTATTCTCTGCACACCAAAACCAACCTCAGTAGGCCTAATAATAAACTGTAAAGTATAAACACATATCACACAGATTGTGGTCTCTCAATAGGCCTAATTAAAAAAAAAAAAAAAATTCTGAACACATCAGCTCATATTTAGCAATTCTAGAAACCACATCGACCGAAGTATCAAACCCAACCAAATTCATGTGAACGATTGCTTTAAAATTTGGGATTTTGTTAGTGTGATACACATGCAATGTGAAATCTACGCTGCGAGTGTCCAGTAGGGGGCAATACTATAGCCAAATGGCATGTCATGCTATAGTTTTACAAATAAAAATTGGCTAATACCACCATCAGCTCGGCTTGCCATGATTTTGTTTCAGTTTATATCAGGGGTAGCCAGCTAAATGGTGGAGCGAGAGAGAGACGCAACCTGGGAAATGTTTGAGCTAATGTTTTTTTTAGTAACCTAGCTAGCTAGCTAGCTAGCATAGGATGGCTAGTCGATTTGCTAGCGGAGTTTAGCATAACTATACATAGCTGACTAGATCTCAAAAAGTGACTAACGTTACAAATATTGGTGTAGCCGTTTTATAAAAGCAATAAGGTAGGAGAGGCTGCGATATATCGTGTATATAGTCACAGCCAAGGTGTTATTAGGTATGAGGCGCAGCCGAGTCTTTAATCTATTTTAATGCAACTATAAACTCTACTGCTTGTACCTGCTGTGCTCGACCCTGCCACAGCGTCATCTTCTTCAGTGGGCTCCCTAGGCTGAGTCGGCTGATTAACACTGGCATCCTGACGTCCCTCGCTCTCCCTACTACCAGTCGGCCGAAGGAACATGTCAGTTATTTTTGTGCACTTTGCGGCATCTGCCTCAAGAGACCATTGCCGTTTGTCTCTAATCTTTTCTGTCCCACCTTTTCTTTTTCTCTCCATTTTTTACACTGACACTCATCCACTATCAACTCAAACGAAAGACGAAATCTGGTTGACCAATCCCATTCTAAGAAAATCCGGGCAAGTCCAATCAGGGAGTGGCCACTCCTCGTCCCCCCTTAGATATTGCGATATTGGATCTACTCAAGAGATGACTGGTGTGGTGATGTGTGCGCGCGACAGAACGAGTCTGGCAAGTTAATAACAGTGTAATTCTCAGCATGTAATGGGGGAAAAAAATATTAATAATAATTATAAATCAAAACGTAGACTAGCGGCCCACGCAGGTCCAAACAGACCAGCCCACCGGGGATTCTCCCGCACTTCCCGATGGCCAGTCCGCACCTGATAGGTGCTGTCTGAAGAGGTGAGTCTTGAGGAGGCGACGGAAGGTGGTCAGGGACTGGGCAGTCCTGACATCTGTAGGAAGGTCATTCCACCACGGCGGGGCAAGGGTGGAGAAGGAGCGGGCTCTGGAGGCAGGGAAGCGTAGCGGAGGTAGAGCCAGTCTTCTAGTGCAGGCGGAGCGGAGGGGTCGAGTGGGGGTGTAGGGAGAGATGAGGGTCTGGAGGTAGCTGGGTGCTGTCTGGTCTAATGTAATTAAACAACTGAAAACAGTAAGGTGTGTTGGCTATACTTTATTTAGTGTGATTCGTAAACCAATGAACACATTTATAAACTCAAATTTAGGATTTTTATTTTTTTATAGGTCGCCATTATAGATTTCAATTAAATTTTATTTTCTTTGGTAGGGAGTTCAAGTCCGAAAATGTAATCCAAATCTCTCACTGTGAAAAATACAGTGTTATAAATCCCCACGTGTTGCTACTGTTTAAATAACGTACCTGTAATTTTTCTTTTCATTGTTAACATCCTGACAACTTTTTACACATATGTGACAAAAATACAGTGATTCTTGGTGGTAAATCTCCCTCCCGACATGTGAGGGCGCTAAGTAGGGAGAACAGAGTACCTTAGACGGGTTGGCCCGACAGTTCTTTCCCAGGGTTCAACGGAAGTCGGCCAGCTAGAAAGGGGGCGGAACTCCGGTGCATTAACTCATCTACCCGGAAGGGAAACGATGTGGCAGTCACAGATTGGAGGGTGGCTGCACTCGTTTACCAAAGGGGTCATGTGGGATGGCATAAAAGGGGACAGAGAGACGCAATCTGTTCCTTTGCTTTGGTTACGAGAAAATAATCCTGAAGTACCTGTGCAGTATTGTGACAACGTATCGTGAGTGTTTGTTTTGTTTCTAATTGTTGCTTGTTGTATTAGTAGACAGCTAACATGTTCCGGAGCTGTCGCCAAGGGCCAGCACAAAACCCGGAACAGCACTGCACTATTGTCATGCAATAAACTGGATCACCCACCACGAGCACTACAGCACGCACCCAGGACTGGTGACCGTGTTTGTACATTGTGGGAAGGATATTTGTGTTTATTATTTGGGACTGCAAGCCCGTTATTATTTACCCCGTGCACTACATTGTTGTGTATTGTTGGGGATCATTATTTGGTCACCAGACCTGGATTGTTAAGAAAATAAAATACTTCTCCAACTGGATTACAAATCTCTGTCTGCTAATTACACACCACATCACTACTTCACCTGTACACTGCAAACCACTTTGTCACACATACCACACACACTGGACAAGCGAATGTGTCGCACCACGACAACAAAAAAAGGTTAAGTGTGTCCACTAAATAGTCCGATGCACCAGGCGGCACTCATTGTGACCCTCATTATCATGATTGCAGCTCATTATTTGTGTTTGTTGAGTAATTTGTATTGCTCTTATGCTTACTTAGGCTGCAGTGCAAAATAATTGCCTGGTCGCTAGGCAATTTGGATTTTGCAGCCACAATTGTTTGCACTACGGCTATCCTTACATCAGCCCCAATGTGTTTCAAAGTTTTACGATTTTCAATAAAACCTATTTTGGAATCTGTGTAGTGTCATTATAAATGGTTTATTTCTTTACATATGTATTATAAATTACTGTTTAAATCTTTAAGTGTTATTACCGTAACAAGCTGTCATTACCATAACTGTAACGTCATTACTTTAACAATAGTTATTTTAGTGAATAAAACTGCAGCAGCATTGGCAGGAGTGAAAGTTATATTAGCAAAGGGTTAAGGGGTTCATATTTAAAAGAATAAGAGTTTGGTATACTTTTAATCATTGCTAACATATTTCTTAATTAAAAATATCAGTACAAAACCTGACAAAAATGCCCAAACTAAATTTAACTTTAATTTGAATAGTCAATTAATATGAAAAATCAAAGTTTATCTTTTGAAAAATTAAAGAAATGTTTTCACTAATGTGTATGTTATAATGCCTAATCGATTGTAATGTATATTGCTCTTATACTACAGTTTTTAGTTGTTTTACGGTAATGACAGATTTATGTGGTAAAAAATGTTTGAACAAAAATATAAAAAAACACATTAAAATTTCAGCTTGGCTGAGTTATGTTATATTCAGATAAGACTTTTTCTTATTTAATTTAGGTTGTTTCACTAAAAAAATCTCACAATTTCTCAATTTTTTGGAATCCCAATTTGTCCCCTTTCTGTAGAATGACCCATATTATATATATATATATATATATATATATCTCTCCTTAGAAAGTTTTGCTAAATTGGATAAGCATATTTTAAAAATGTTTCTGTGAAAAGTCAGAGCAGATTACTTCATAACATAGCAACAGAGAATCAAGTTATCTTGTTACAACTTTGGAGGTGTAACTTTGTAAAGACTGTTGGCACATCAGTAGGCTGGCTCACTTGAAAAGCTCAATCTGAAACCTCGTTCACATCTCCAGGGCCACTCTGCCTCCCGATGCCTTCCCAGTTCAATTCTTAAGAACTACAAAGATTGCTGAGCTACAACCATCAAAGACTAAGAAAAGGTAGAAAAGCTTTAAATCTGCTGCAACAAATCCATCTGCAAATGATTACTGCAATCATCCAATAGTGTAAAGAGCAGGACTCCTTGAAATGACACCAAATACAGCAAAACGTATAATATTGCTATTAAGAAGTCATACTTCCTAACAGCAGCAATATAGATACTGTTATCCATTTAAAGAAATCTGCATCATTAAAATATATAAACATTTTTTTGGAGATCTTCTCCAGTGTGATGATTCCTTGTTTAATCTTGAGCTAAATGTTAAATGCTGACTTATTTAAAGCAAGTAATCTAGTGGTTGCAGATCACTTAATTACAACTGATCACTATATATATATATGCCAGAAGATGAGAAAAGTAGTCACAACTAGCAGTGAAAGATGATCTATTCTAGGCAGTGGCATCATTGAATGTTTCGTAGATGGAGAGTGGAGAGCTGGAAAACTCCACTTGAAAAAAAAACAAGAAATAACGTTATGCATCACATATAGTTTGTGGATGTTATTAAATGTAACTGAAACAAAATGCCATTAAAAATATTCAAATGGCCAAGATATATTGTAAAAGGTTTGGCAGTCTCAAAGAAAAATACATGATACTGCAGTCGTTTAATCAAACCACACCAGTTTCCAAAGCATCGTGAGGATAAATTCTAGAAACTGTTATACAGCATGAGCAGCTGAAAAGCAGAGCAATCATCTCTGAGTATCGCAAGATTTAGTAATGCATTTGAGAACACAGAAAAAGAAAATAGTCATGATGACAGGATAATGGAAATAATGAAGGACATTCATTCTCTTGAATTCTCCTTGCTTGTAGTACTAAAAAACGGTATCACTACTAGACCAGACACTCCCTGTGTTACAGGTATGAAAAGGCTAGGCCACTAAGGCCCTGTCCACACTATTTAAACCGTCTTAAAAGTAGTAAATACGATTACACTGCGTCTACACTACGCAGTGTTTAATACCATACTCCAGAACCGGACTCGAGTCCGGTTCTAAATTAGATCGGTTTGTCTGAAGTGTGGACGCTGTAATATTGAACTACATTTTTATTATATTATTATTATTATTTATTTCTTAGCAGACGCCCTTATCCAGGGCGACTTACAATTGTTACAAGATATCAAATTTTTTTTTTTTACATTATTTCACATTATACAGATTCACATTATTTTACATACATTATACAGATATCACATTATTTTACATACAATTACCCATTTATACAGCTGGGTTTTTACTGGAGCAATCTAGGTAAAGTACCTTGCTCAAGGATACAACAGCAGTGTCCCCCACTGGGGATTGAACCCACAACCCTCTGGTCAGGAGTCCAGAACCCTAACCACTACTCCACACTGCTGCCCTATATCCTCCAATATCCCAAAATGCTTTCTGATATGTTTTGGCATACCTTGTGTTTTTAAGAAACAAAGCCATAACATTCATTCTAAGAAGCGTTAAGTCTTCTATGGGCACGGGCTCCATATTTGCAACCAGAATTGTAACCAGACAATTTCACTAGTGTTTGTATGCATGAAACGGTTCTTTAGTGTGGACGCTTTGAGCTGGACTAATTAACAACGTTTTTCAGTTGGTTATGTAGTCTGGACAGGGCCTTAGATTCATAAACCTACACCTTTATGATCATAACATACAGCACTGTGGAAAATCTGAAGAAAGGTGATGTAAATAAAAAACCCACATAGCTTACAACTTACAAAAAAAATGGATGTTCTGGCACTGGGTTCTTTGTTCATCCCTGGCATTACCACAGTAATCCCTGTGCCTTATGTGGACAAGTGTGTGAACAGTCCAGTGATTGAAATTCACACTCTCATCTACTGCAGTGCAGGTGTGGTTAGCTGCTAAGTGTTTTTTTGAGGGGTCATATCATCGCTCAATTGGTCCATGGCTTGGAATTTTCAATTACAAAAGTACAATCTTGTGGTTAATAAGTAAACAGATTTATAAGCACAAGTCAGTTGCTGTCATGACTGTTAGCTACAGTATCCCTCCAGAACAGTTCAAACAGCTTGTGCATTCAATAAAGGTGGCAAGCACATAAACAGTAGGATGTGTATTTAATACCTGTATTTCTGATAATAAATCTAATTTGATTTCATTTATCCAAACGTTCAGGACAGTACATGATAGAATTCACAACATCCATTGTCATGGGTTCACTGACAGCTGTGGCACAACAGATTGCAATTTAAGTCTCAGAATACCTTCATTTAAATTCCATAGAAACATTCAAATTGAACAGTCATAGATTTATTATTAGTTGTATAAGTGCTACAGCTAAAACAACAACAACAACAACAATAATAATAATAATAATAATAATAATAATAATAATAATAATAATAATAATAATAATAATAATAATAATAATAAATAATAATAATAATAATAATAATAATAATAATAATAATAATAATAAATACAGCACATGCACATTTCTGTAATTTTCCAGTTAAGGCAACTTTTTCTCAAATAAGTATCAACTTATTGCTACAATGGTGTTTGCAGATCTCCTAAGGAGATGATTTTTTTAGATAAATCTAATTATTTTCTTCCCTACAGTATCAATTAAAATATACCTTAGATCAGTCAATATGTTTGATCTATTATTTTAACATATTTATTTTTAAAGAAGCCAGTGTGTGTGTTTATTTTTTGTTTTGTTTATTAATTTGTATCAGTAAATAATGTTCATATTGTTTTTTGTTTTTTTTATAGAAAAAGGATTTTGATGAAGATTTTAATTCCCCAAATAGTTCACTTTAACTCTGATTTACCGATTTCAAACTTAATTTCTCCCTTACACTTGAATGAGCTCCTCTTCCACCTCGCACACACATTTATATTCAGGAAATAGTCGCTTTATTTAATTGCTTCCTGGGCAGTGACACACAGAAAATGTTAGTGCTCAAGAGATGTGTTAGTAAATTCTGAGCATGTAACACATTCACTTAAATGTTCTGGCTAACAAACATTTACTAGACCTGCTGCCAGATTCAGGAGTTCACAATTTTAGAACAAATAACTACTACATAAATTACCAGGCCATTCAAATTCACAGTGTTTGTGAGTTTAGATCAAACCAACAAGTGGCTGAAAGTGGCTTGCCCTTGGTCTTGACACTGCTATATAAGGTGGACATTAAATTTTCATGACAGCAATTAGAACATACTTAAACAATCTTTAAAAACAAAAATTAAATCTGAGACTTATTATGAGGCAACAAACGTCTGGTTTCCACTACCTCAATCCCAGTCAGCTCCTCAGTAGTTACAAGACAAATGGGACCTGACAGCAAGGACTTTTATAGGCTTGAGGGGGTAGGAAAACCATTCATCAGCAACCATCTAAATTCTCATCCCCAAGGGAAATACAGCATTGGTACTGTCATGACTTCTGACTGCAGCTGGGAAACACTGCATTTCCTGCATGTAAATGCTGGGGCGCTACTTCAATCAGTCGAGTGGCAATGAAGATACAATGGGCTTAATACTTAATCATGTGCTGTGCTTCCATTGATAACAAGTGGATTATATATCCCCCCTGGTAGGAAAAGCAATGGAAAGAAAATTTAGCTGATTGGCTGTTACCTCTTATCTTGGCCACTGTCCTTTGCCTTCTGTTCCATTGGCACAGTTGAAATTGCGTTGTTCCTGGTTGCTGTGTCAGAGGTTTCAGGATGACCTCACTCCTCCAATAGGATATGTATTTGCAGAGTGGAAGAATTTCCACAAAGCACCTCTTTTGCAGCCAACATCTAGTCCATCGACAAAATATTCCATGAATCTGACCTCACAGGAAAAGTAACAAGGATTTTCTTACCCAAGGTGATGGTTTAATAAATGCTTACCTAATCACTATTTTTCCTGTCAGGCATCCTTAGAGTAGAAGCAGCTTCTCTGACCCTTAGACATGTAAAATCTATTATTCAACCAACTAAACAGTTCTGCTGATCACTGCAAAATATCTTCAATTTTGAATTACTAAACAAAATAATTATCTAAGACAGTATTCTACAAATGGGGACTGGTTTATGAAACACTGCTGTTGTCTTAATATTTAATTGAAGGAAACCGGTCAAAAATGTATCTTGCAGTGGGAGATTGTCTATTGATGTGCCACACAGAAGCCTGACTACAGAACAGAACACATGTGAAGAATTACTGACCAGGATATAATTGTTCCTACATCAATATTTTGACAACTGGGTGGTTTAGTGTCAAATCTCAGGACTGTTAAATTCAAACAAAACAATCCCTGATGAATCCAGTTTTTGCTCCTGTGTCTTAGCATTGATTGATTAAAACATGATACCTCTCAGCATCCTCGCTGCTTGAAATGCAACATTCATAATGCACATTGATTTGCAGAGTATATATTTATAGGATTTTGGCTACAAGGAACAGTGTCAATTGCTCATGTGATATGCTTGCTAGACTGTTTGGGATCAGTACAAAATTTATTTTGAAAAACAGGGTATATCAAATTGTTCAGTAAGTTAATATAATAATGCTTCACAACACTCAAATATATTTTTAAGACCCACTGTAATCCTTATGCCTGGTTTCCAAGTTGAAAAAAAACTAAACTTTTCAGGTCCCCAGTGGCCCACCGAGTCTGCTGTTCGGAGTGCAGACTGAGCCAAGAGCATGGCCAAATGGTGTTTGCAGCAAGTTGATGATCTTAGCCAGGAGAGTTGGCTGGGACTACTTTGCTAAATTTCATAATTTAGTAATCATAATTTAAAAAGAGGTGCATTTATACTGTGCATTACTTAGCTCAGCAAAATAAAACAATTCAAACTCATGTCTCTTCAGCAGCATGTAATTCATATCACCCAATGTCTGGGACAACAACATTTGTGTGAGGGACAACAAGTTTTGACATTATACTTTGCCCGTTGGACAAATAGTTTGTATTTATTTATTGTTCTTATGTTTGTTCTGCTGCTAGCTGTGGAAAAAGCTGATCTTCTATTGGTTACAAATGGCCAGAAATGGCTGCCAAGAGAGCCTCTGGCAAGGCACAGACTAATCTTTTAAACTTAAGGTATTATTTACGTTTTTTGTGAATTAGCAAATAAGTAATACTGCTTTCTTAATACATGAACCTGACATTTAAATGCAGCAATCTAGTAAAGTTAAAAAAAAGCACCACCATAGTTGCCAAGGTATTAGCGGAGTAGAAAAAATGTTGTGTAATTTATGGTCAAGCCTCTACTTGTTGGGAACCTAGTTTGCCATTTATCATATGTACATATTTTTTTAGATTTAAACTTTATATTTAAAAAAAAAGCACAATCTATTGATTTTTGAAACTTAAAACATGAAGATTGACAAATATGTTTAGAATGATAGAAATGAAATGCTTATATATGAGATTATGGGGTAGATGTAAGGATACGCACAAAGTGATTTGCGGATGCAAAACCCCCATAATGCTGCCGTAAATCGTGTTTAGCAGCCGTAAAGTCTGATTTTACCGGCCGCTAGAAACGCACCGTATATAAAGAATAGTGTTCTCCTGACGTTCTGCACCCACTATCAAATTTGCACTTTGCCATTTAATCCAGTACAATTACATTGAAATGCATTATATGAAGAAAAGGGCATGGAATTGGGCCGGATCTGGATACTAAGCGGGTGCAAACATTATAATGTGATGAGAGGAATTCGCCTTGCACTTAGGCAATTGCTGACTCTCCAAAGACCTTACACCTCTTCTTACAAGGTGCAAACCATTGTAGAAGCGAGTAATTAAGAGCTGTATAAAAGCACACACCTGCAGAGACCTGTCATTAGCTTCAGGATGGCTGCTGTGGTACACTTCCTGATGTGGCGACACTTGGATCTTGTTGAGGAGAGGCATGAACACGTTCTGAGGAGAAGGAGAAGGCGAAGAAGACCCTGCATATTCAATCCCAGGGTCACTTTGTTTGGAATGCCAGAGGATGCAGTGCTAGACCTAATAGATGAATTGAGGGATGAGCTAAACCCCAGGGACCGCTATCCCTGCACATGTGAAAGTGCTATGTTCTCTGCACTACTTAGCCTCTGGTTCCTTTCAGACCACAGTTGGAATGTCTGGAGGGATAACCCAATTCACCTTTTCCAGAGTGCTACGCAAATTTCTGGATGTCATACTAAAAAGGGCAAGCCAATACATATCATTTCCTAAGGATACCAGCATAACTGATATTGGCTGAGGCTTTTCCAAACAACTCTGTTTTATGCTGAGTGACCTCAGCCATAAGGACTCTCAGCTTCTTTTCTTTTCCATGTGCCAAGAGGACTCTGCTGCCCTTCCTCTGACATATTTTTTTTGGTTTGTATTTTCGTGCTCCACAAATCTCATACAGTGACTGCTGCTCTCTGTACTCCTAACTCTGCAAGTGCAGCCGCTAAATAGACCGATGTGCTCATTGAGACCCTCATTATCATAATTGCGGATCATTATTTGTGCGTGATGAATAATTTGCATTGCTCTTAAGCTTACATAGGGCGCAGTGCAAAACAATTGCCTGGCCGCAATGCAATCTGAATTTTGCATCCGCAATTATTTGCACTGCGTCTATACTTTATTTGAACCTGTCTGTACAATATTTTATTATTATTTTAAAATGAAATACAGACTGTAAATCTCATCACAATGTGTTTATGCATTAATTAATTTATGTATTTATTTTTCAGTGAGAGTAGTGCAGGGAAAGAGTGGGAAAAAAACATCAGAAGCTATTTTTATATTCGAATAACTCCAAGTACTGATTATTATAGTTGTACTCTTAGTATGTTAGTTAAATTTAATAGCAAATGTGTTCCAAACTGCACTGAAAGGAACATTTCCTTAAAGTATGTTATAAATTTGTTGAGGTGAGGTGGGGTCACAGGGAACCTTTTGTGTATCTTGAAGAATTTAGTGAACCCGTCAAGCTACAAGACTAGATCCGCCGCTGTTAATCACTACTGATTGATGTGTTAACTGTTAAATAAAACCAAAATCCTACAAGTTATATTCAACTTTTTTGTGTGTGTTTTGGGTGACAGGGAGGGGGCAAGTAGGTTTTTAAGAAGGACAAGTAGATTTTTCTAGCATTTTGTCCCTTGGATTTATTTTTTTTTTCAAAAATTGTACACCCCTGCTCTTCAGGACATACCCCTTATAAATCATTTCATCAGTTTTCCATGAACAGGCAGGTATTTTGAAGTGTAAGTGTCTATTTTTAAATATTTTTTGATGCTCATTTGAAAAGCGCCATTGAACCGATTGTGTGCATGTGTAACAGAGTGTAAAGGGAAATGTGGGATTACATGAGCTCGACTTGCAGTTTCTCATCAAAAAAACTAGAAATTAAGAGTATGAGGGTCATATTTGATCCTGATCTACAATTTGAGACTCATATTAGGGAAGTTACTAAAGTATCTTTTTACCATTTGAGAAATATAGCCAGACTTAGATCAATTATTTCGGTATCTGATGCCAAGAGACTAATGCATGTCTTTGTTTCATCTAGAATTGATTATCGTAATGCACTTTTTTCTGGTGTCCCAAAACGTGTGGTATCCTGCTTGCAGCTTGTTCAGAACACCGCCGCTAGAATTCTGACTAAAACCAGGAAAAGTGAACATATTACCCCTGTTTTAGCCTCTTTACACTGGCTCCCTGTGCAGTATAGAATTAATTTTAAGATTTTCCTATTAACTTACAAGGCCCTGAATGGTGGACTGACCCCGTATCTTCACAGGATGCAGGGCTGCTGGTTATTCTTAGGGTCAACAAAAGCAACACAGGAGGTAGGGCTTTTTCTTGTAGAGCTCCTAAATTATGGAATGCTCTGCCTTCGTTTGTCAGGGAAGCTGGGATCGTTACAGTTTTCAAGTCAAGACTAAAAATGCAGTTTTATAAAATGGCTTTCTTATCTTAGTGGCTTTTAATGTAACTTTAAAATTGCTGCTTTTGTATTATTATGTGTATGCTGTCATTTAAATGGTATAATTGTGGCAGTTGTATGAGTGACATGCTATACAAATGTATTGTGGTTTGTTCTTTTATTCTGCTTTGTACTGTAAAGTTCTTTACGATACTTTTGTGTAAAAACCACTAAATAAATAAATAAATAAATAAATAAATAAAATGAAAGTTCTTGAGAGAAAACATTCCCCGAAATAACAGAAACCTGTTAAAACAGAAAAGAATGCATTATTGACCAGCTCATATTGTATCAAATGCCATAAAGGGGTCAGATATGCAACTGGTTTTGGATGGTTTATTTCCATTTTAGCATGTGCAAACATGGCTTAATCCTGAAGAAAACAAAATGTATCATATGTTTTTTTTTTTGTTTGTTTTGGACATAGGCTTTTGCGCTTATTTCTGCATTAATACGGAATGTGTGCCTGTTGACCCAATTTTCAGCTACAAACTCCAACATGCATGGATTCTTTGCTTTCAAACACAAAACGTTTTCACCTGTGCACCAGAACTGAAAAGATCTTCTTGCAACAGAAGTCTGTTCCACACAGCTGGGTAATTAAACAGTTTTAGCTGATCCCTGACGTCTGTCCACAAAAGTAACACTATTGGACTTTTTAAAATAAAAGAGTACTAAAGACACATTTTTATTTTGTGTTGCTATGTATTCCATCCGACACACAGAAATCTCAGTTTGTTGATCTAGCTAACAAGTAATGTGCAAACCAGTTCACCACAGGAGTGGTGCTTCCAACTTATTTGTGATTGATTCCCTGATCATCACTGCAGTGCCAAACATCACCTGCTATCTTTTCACATATAATTGTCCAGACACAAAACTTTTCAGAATACAAGAGGTCTGAGGATTTAAATAAAAAGAGAACTTAAACATGAGAAGATATGATATGATCTGCTGCTCTTTTGCTAAAGTCTTATACAAAAAAAATACTTGTACTTCTGTGAATCGTATAATTGAGTGTTTGGAAAGATGTGCATGAGGGTGTTTCTTTATTCAAATACCCGAGCGAGCTCAGTGTTCCCTCTCCTGAATACCAGCATAGCGATATGCAATATTTTTTTCAGTTACGACTTCTAGTCAAATCATTTTTCATTAAATTGAATTTATCAAGTTTATTTTAGTATTTTTGTATTTTCTATGCATAAAAAAGAGCACATCCCAAGCACTCTTACATTTACGTACCGCCCTCGTCCATTCATTCTGAGGTCACAGTAATAAAACTGAAAAGCATTATTCAATCCAAACCACCTATAATAAATCTAAAAATCAATATCAATGAATGGGTACAGTCTGTCAATTTTAAAAACGTGGAGTAATTTACACTTGAGTAAAAAGTTTCAAAAAATTAAAATTAGCCCAAATGTTTCTTGTATTGGAGGGATGTGCCTCACATTTCATAACTACTATATGGCATCTCAATTTCATAACAGCACTGTGGTCCCTCCTGTACTACCAGTTATCGCAACATACAAAGTTAAACCAGAAATGTGAAATAAATATATAAAGATTAACGTCCTGGGCCATCTGGTCTCAAACCAATTAGAGATGAGAGAGACATCAAAACAGTTTGCACTGATGTTCTTACAAGCTAATAGCTGTCAAGACACACAACTTGAAAAATGTAGACTTCAAGTGGCGGATCATGAAAACAAACCCTATACAGCGTCAATGCTCCGAGACCCTTTTCATTCTTTTTTCACTGACTTTAAATTATACCTAAGCGCTCCCTCACTACCCCATCAACCTAGGATGTAATCTGGAGAGCTGGGCCTCAAAATAAATGCTTCTTTTCATCCCAGCTGCTGGTGTCCATGTGAATGAGACATACACTACATCTCAGCAGACTAACATATTAATAAATAAAATCCAACTTTACACCCTCCTTCATTTTCATTTCCACAGCTGACCCTGATTTCGGAATACTTCACAAAAAAATTACTTATCGGCTTTTGAGTGCTTGTAAAAGGTGTCAGATTGTCCAGACTGCCTTTGAACAAGTGCAAGTGTATCTAAAAATATACAAACTCATAAAAACTTTAAAACCGAAAACTTTCAACCGAACTTTAAAAATCTGAAGTAGAAATGCTTATCTTGAATAAAAGTATGTTCTGGGAATTGACAAATTAATGTATACATAGAATACATAGACTGCAATAAAATGTCTACTTAACCAGCTCATTATATACCTAGACACGTATTTCACTCCCCTCCCAATTCCCTCTTTCTGGCTGCTTTGGGATATAGGACACATTTCTCTACTGCATATTGCCTTATGAATCTTCTTCAAGTGCCCAATTAACCTACAGCAGCAGATCTGTCATTACCTTGACTGTTGTGTACAACAAGCACTGCATGTTTAGGGAGGTGAAAGATTGTATGATGAAAGTCTCTTTTTTCACTTTGGGAAACATGAAAGCGCTTAACTAATCAGATAAGAACAAGCATCATCTATCTGTGTTTATATGAATGCAAAGGGCATCTCAGAACTTGTGTTATATCTTAAGATGTATCTGTCAGTTCAAGTTGCTATTCTATACATGCCACTTTAGTTTAAGGACCATGCATATAAATAAGTAATACTACATATATCGATATGTTATAAATAATGTTATAGATTATTTTCAGAGGTTATCGTTAACAGGTGATACAGCTTTTATTAACAACAGGGGATGTTACTAAAGCATTATAAGAAACATTAAAATCACTGTATAAGATGATATGCAGCATACAATTAAAAAAAAATGATGGTAAAAAACTTCTCTTGATATACCCTGCTGGGGATGACAAACTGAACATCGCAAAGCAATACTATTTCCACTGCAATTGGAATGCCACTTCTATTGCATTTCTTCCTTTTGATGCATTTAAAATAAAGAGAACAAGTCATTCACCCGTTTTTGCTCAAATCCTGTTTTATACGCTCCAGGATTATAACTGTGTCCTCCAGGCATTCTCCATCACCTTTTAATGATACTTCCACACCATTCTCTTCCCTGATCTTGCTCACTCTCTTTCTCTCGTTTGTTCTTGGTGAGGGCAGGGAGATATAAAGAATTCTGTTTTTTACAGAAGAAAAGAGGCAGGGTGGCAGTCTGAATGAAATTAAGATTTATACTTACATTTATGGAGAAAAAAGTGACTGCTGCAGCTACACAAACAGCTCCTAACCCACAGACCATAAAATTGTCCCTGTAAATTGGACTGAGGTTAAAGTTAAAGTTGAAAATAATAAGAATCGAAATAATGTAAAATTCATGGCGACTGCTGATGGATGAAAAGGTAAGGTGAACCTTGATTGTGGTGGCTGATTTAAAGTGGGGCAGTGTCACAAGGCTGGCTGGTAGTGACACGTCAGACCCGGAAGAAACACACAGACAGACGGTGGTGATGAGTGAAACTGAGACGCAATGGTAGCATTCAGAAGGTTTATTGCAAAATAAAAAGGTTTTAAACACAAAACAGGACACGGCACTGGAGCCAAAATAAACAGACAAACAAAAACATACTAACACACAAAACAAGTGGACGAACGTTAACAAGTACTGTGCTGGCACTTCCAGCACGCTGTAGCAGTTGTTATCTAAACTCTAGCTTTTATTTCTCCTTCTCGCTCACCCGTTCTCCACTCACGAACACCCAACCCAGAGTGAGTGAAAACGTGCTGTTTTTATGCAGTTGTACCGAGACTCGATTGCTAGTCAATCATTCAATTGGAATCTCGGTACAACTGCACGTGAATTAATTAAAGTGTACTCCCGTGACCACACATTACATTTTAACCAGCACGTGAAGTGATTTGTGCCATCCTTGTGCCTAAATACAAATCTACATTTTTAAATACACGTGAAACACAGACCCGTTTATATCCCATGTACCATCTCTATACACCAACATTTACAAGCAACACGTAACATACAACATATAACACAAACTACGCACAAGGGCGTGGCCACATTGCCACAGGCAGTTAGTTTCCTTGGAAACGGATAGTCTTTCCCCTCCACATACTGTGGGACAGAACACACTGCTAACCCAGCAGCAGGTAGAGACAGGCTGACAACTGATGTAATCCCACCTGTTCCTTACTGAACATCTACTACAGAACTGATTTACCTTGCCAGAAATGTGACCAGGAACCATGAGACCTTCTTTAGAGCTGATCTAAAACTGTCAACTGCATTAGCCCATTGCAGTCTCATGTTCCTAAGTAATATTATCAGTAGCCAATGCTTGGAAAGAACCAGGGCTTCCCTCCAGCAGATTATTTGTCTTGTCTACTAAGATTGCAAAAACTGCTCAGATGAGATATCTCAGCCACGTATTAAACAAACCAAAGGATCCTACTGTGCATACTGTATATGGCTGGATTATCTGCAGACTTACCATGGACAAGGCATTTTGTGAACTGCAAGAATCCTAAGGGGGTTACAGCTTTGAAAGTGTCAACAGGCTCACTGCACAAAGGCAAATCAATGTGTAAAGGCAGACAAATACACTTTTATGTGCTTATCAATTCATATTCAGAGTTTCTTGTTTGGAGAAAATAAACTGATCCAAATTTTGAAGCGATGCAAAAGCCAAGTAAATTGGGCCTACTGGGTCTATAGAAATGACAAGTTTAAAGACAGTGACAGCACCACTGATACAGCAGGGCCATCCAAACATGCCCTGAATGTGCACCGCAATTACTGTACGTTTTTTATGCTTATATTATGTTAATGGTTTAAACAATTTAGTTTTCCATTGAAACACAGTGAGGCCTCTTTACTGTGGTGACTTTCAATATACTGTTTGTTTCAGATAGTCTGCATTAAGAAATGATCATTATAGCAATCGTATGCTACAACTTTCTTATTAGCACAATTCTCTAACAAGTAGATAAAGCAGGGTGCTCATGTTTAGCGTTCTAATGGCAGGAAGACCTGTAGTGATCTAGACTGTATTGTAAGTCCGATGTAGATAAAGCAGGGTGCTCATGTCTAGCGTTCTAATGGCAGAAAGACCTGTAGTGATCTACACTGTATTGTAAGTCCGATGTAGATAAAGCAGGGTGCTCATGTCTAACGTTCTAATGGCAGAAAGACCTGTAGTGATCTACACTGTATTGTAAGTCCGATGTAGATAAAGCAGGGTGCTCATGTCTAGCGTTCTAATGGCAGGAAGACCTGTAGTGATCTACACTGTATTGTAAGTCTGATTCATCATGGCTTGGTTAAATCAGATCTAACTGAATTCACTGTGCATTATTTCCATATGGATGCTTGGTATTTCACTTAACCAGAGCTTATTCTTTCAGCCCAGTCAAAGTCAGTTCTAACTGTATTAATATCACTCTGCTGCCAATGGAAACACACAGGATCAATAATAAACTGCTTTATGAAACCAGAGACAGATAAAAGCAGGATATTAGAAGTAATCCAATCCCCACACGGAGGAGTACAGGTTGCTTTTTGAATAAAGATGTTGTTTATTTCATTTTCTTTCCTCCTCACTAAAGATAACACAGTGCGGTTAAAACAAAAGAGTTTCAAGGACCATTCTGTTATTTCTTGCCGAGTGGTCCGCTACCAAGATCGCTAATCACCTTATCTTTAACATTAACATGCTTACCTGAAAAGATGATTAAATGCCAGCTTAGATTAACTGCCTCTGTGTGAGAAGGAAGGCAACTGATGTGGTTAAGCCATTACTCAGAATCACACTTCTAAATCCACCACACCATCAGTATTACAGAAAATGTAATGTAATCATATTATTATAGTTGAGAAACTCTTACTTCAAAACAGCCTCTACATTGATGTCAGTAAATAGATTACAGTGTTAAATCTGGTAAAAGGACTACATCTGCATAGTGCAGACTAAAAGTACTATTTTTTCTGTCTTCCCAATAGCTTGCCTGCTTTCAGTGGACTGACCCTTTACTTAAGCAGATGTATGGCATCAAACTCTGGTGCCCATAGATGTTTCCTGTCAAGTAAAATTGACTAACCACCCAGACAGACATACATACAGCCTTCTCGAGAATGCTCACTTTAGATTTAGCCTACTACAGTAGTTCTTAGATTAAATGCCAGTTCTCATGATTATATGGATAAACAGAAAACTGAAGTTGAATTCGTGGTTGCCTGGCTTTAGTTTTAAATTGTTGTCAGCAAACGTTTATCTGTGAAATGTGTGCTGCCACAGCGACATTTTGCAAGGTGTGTCTCCATCTACAGTACATTTATGACTAAACCATTCTGGAGCAGTTATTGTCTGCCTTTATTTCTACTTCTTGCTTGCAATTCAACAATATATTTGCTTGTAGCTATCCCTACAGCCCTCTCATTTGTGATACATTCGTGATAAGTGCTTTTTGAAGCTCAAGCTTCCTCCAATTATATTGAGTTCAAATTTAAATAACCCATGGTCCACATCTGTCTGCTTATAATACACCAGTCCTCCATTGTTTAGTTTTCTGTGTATCCCAAAATAGTGTCTTAAAGTAACTGTAGCTATTAAATAGTTTTAAAAAATGTTCTCAGCCAAGCACATCCATTCATTATAATCGGTCTAAGATATACAGCTGTACGGTTTTGCAGATATTTCATTTTAAAACTGGTATCTGGTACTACATCAGGGTAAATGTAAATAAATCTTGGTTAGCAAGCCATACTTTTATATGGGGCACCAAGTGTAAAAAAAAATGGACGGGGAGTCATTTGCATGTTAGCTTCAGATTTAGCTTGCAAAATAAATATTTATTTTGCAAAAACCAGATTTATTTTTCCAGATTTATTTTTTCTGACTTAATTGCTAACGACAAAGACTGAATTTAATTTAAAATGGCAAAAAATCATGTATTTCAAATTTATCTGTTAGTTAAATGTTGGATGCCAAGTGTAAAACAAAGATTTAAGTTCTATGTATTTTTTCACAGATTAATCTGTTAGATTCCCAGATTTAACATATCAGCTAAATGTTGACTCGCCAAGTTTAAAAAAAAAATATTTAAAGACTGAAGCATTTTTTTCCCAGATTTAATTGGCATATTGGCTTTAAATGTTGAATTTGTGATGCACGTTTTCAATATTTATAAATTATATAAAAGTAAACATTTCAAAACTTAAGTATGTTTTTGTTAATTTATGTATTAAAATCTGGGGAAAAAAATAAATAATTTTGGTTAAATCTAGGGAAAATTACGTGATTTAAATTAAATCCGGAAAAAAAAAACACCTGTGCAAAAGTTTTAGGCAGGTGTGAAAATATGCTTTCAAAAATAGACATGTTAATAGATTATATTTATCAATTAACTAAATGCAAAGTGAGTGAACAGAAGAAAAATCTACATCAAATCCATATTTGGTGTGACCACCCTTTGCCTTCAAAACAGCATCAATTCTTCTAGGTACACTTGCACAAAGTCAGGGATTTTGTAGGCATATAGTCAGGTGTATGATTAAACAATTATACCAAACAGGTGCTAATGATCATCAATTCAATATGTAGGTTGAAACACAATCATTAACTGAAACAGAAACAGCTGTGTAGGAGGAATAAAACTGGGTGAGGAACAGCCAAACTCAGCTAACAAGGTGAGGTTGCTGAAGACAGTTTACTGTCAAAAGTCATACACCATGGCAAGACTGAGCACAGCAACAAGACACAAGGTTGTTATACTGCATCAGCAAGGTCTCTCCCAGGCAGAAATTTCAAGGCAGACAGGGGTTTCCAGATGTGCTGTCCAAGCTCTTTTGAAGAAGCACAAAGAAACGGGCAACGTTGAGGACCGTAGACGCAGTGGTCGGCAAAGGAAACGTACTGCAGCAGATGAAAGACACATCATGCTTAGTTCCCTTCGCAATCGGAAGATGTCCAGCAGTGCCATCAGCTCAGAATTGGCAGAAAACAGTGGGACCCTGGTACACCCATCTACTGTCCGGAGAAGTCTGGTCAGAAGTGGCCTTCATGGAAGACTTGCGGCCAAAAAGCCAATACCTCCGACGAGGAAACAAGGCCAAGCGACTCAACTATGCACGAAAACACAGGAACTGGGGTGCAGAAAAATGGCAGCAGGTGCTCTGGACTGATGAGTCAAAATGTGAAATATTTGGCTGTAGCAGAAGGCAGTTTGTTCGCCGAAGGGCTGGAGAGCGGTACACGAATGAGTGTCTGCAGGCAACAGTGAAGCATGGTGGAGGTTCCTTGCAAGTTTGGGGCTGCATTTCTGCAAATGGAGTTGGGGATTTGGACAGAATTAATGGTCTCCTCAATGCTGAGAAATACAGGCAGATACTTATCCATCATGCAATACCATCAGGGAGGCATCTGATTGGCCCCAAATTTATTCTGCAGCATGACAACAACCCCAAACATACAGCGAAAGTCATTAAGAACTATCTTCAGCGTAAAGAAGAACAAGGAGTCCTGGAAGTGATGGTATGACCCCCACAGAGCCCTGATCTCAACATCATCGAGTCTGTCTGGGATTACATGAAGAGAGAGAAGCAACTGAGGCTGCCTAAATCCACAGAAGAACTGTGGTTAGTTCTCCAAGATGTTTGGGCCAACCTACCTGCAGAGTTCCTTCAAAAACTGTGTGCAAGTGTACCTAGAAGAATTGATGCTGTTTTGAAGGCAAAGGGTGGTCACACCAAATATTGATTTGATGTAGATTTTTCTTCTGTTCACTCACTTTGCATTTTGTTAATTGATAAATATAAACTATTAACATGTCTATTTTTGAAAGCATTCTTACTTTACAGCATTTTTTCACACATGCCTAAAACTTTTGCACAGTACTGTGTGTATATATATATTATATATATATATATATATATATATATATACACACACACACACACACACACACACACAGTATATATATATATATATATATATATATATAATTTTTTTTTTACATTTGGCACCCCATACTTTTACTGGCTTATTTCTTGTCAATAACCAATCAGCTGCTTCCCATATTGACCGATACGCTTTCAGTCAGTAATAACTTTGACTCAGAAGACACTGCTGGAAAGGACCAAGGAGGTAAATCAGTACAGACTTCCTGGAAGGCAATGCAACGCACGCAAAGTGAGAGCTTTCTTTAACCTAGTGTAGTGCCAGATGTTTTAAAATGAAAATGCATTTCCTAACATATGCTATAACAGGCGTTTCTTTCAAAACCGCACATTTGAGACCTATGTAAGCTTTAGAATGCTTCATTAACAAGAAGTGCTCCATTTCTTTTGGATCCATAAGCAGTATCTGTAGTTCCATTTTCTTGGGTCGCAGAAGTGGTTTCATACATTTTATAGATACATTTATAATAGGGCCTTCATGGTGTCTAAGGCTGCTACCCAAACTGGTGTCAGGAGAGAGATTAGAGGGGTCACATCCTTATGAGATAGATCTGCAGGGACAGAAGTGTCTTCTGTAGTTAGAGAGCCCTGGCACCAGTGGGGCTGTAGTCACAGCACTATTCATTTTGCAGTCAATTGTTGGCCATAGCTAAGTGCACATTTTTCTCAGCGACCCTGAGGTAAGGTGTCAGGATGAATAATGGGGGACAGATGTTGCAGTCAGGGTAAAGGAAATCCTGTACTGGAGTCACCTTTAAATAAGAAGCATCTCCTATCCCCGGCTTTAGCTCGAAGGGGATGTCATGAACCAGAAAACAGTGTTTGTCAGTATATATAACATACACCAAATAACCCCACTTTCGCTTTAGCTTTCTGCCTATGTGGAATGAAATTCAAACCACCTTATAAAAGTTTTCTTTTTAACAGGGCTGTAAAATGGATTACATATAGAAGATAAACTGAGATCTATATGGCTCTGGAAGACTTTCTTTTATTAGAAGCAATTTCAAATAATGCCGTGTACTGCAAGTGTTTAATGTTTTGTCTTAAACAAAGGTTTTCTGTTCATCATTTTTTGTTTTAACTCTCTAAAAGTCAAAGTGACTCTTCAAGTTTATAGTAAACTATTGTTCTTTCTTTGTAGTAATTCACATACGGTAGTTCTTTCTGCACTGCATACTGAACTGTCTAGGGACATAAACAACTTGAAGCTTAACTATAAAACAACAATAGCACAGTTTAACACAGTGTTTTAAACATATACAGATATACATTCAGCAAGCAAACACACATTCAGCACTACACATGCTACACAACCCTCTTACGGGTTATTAAAAAAAAAAAAACTTCAGTCCATTGTGAATCTTTGATTTACATTTTTAAATATCTCTAGTATATTAATCAATCTGCTCAAAATTGCAATCTCTTATGCTAAAACTAGCAGAGCTCTAAGTGAATGCTAACTAAAACAAGAATCCAATGCAGTACCATAGAGCGTGTTGTAACTGTGTGTGTGTTTGTTGAGAGACTTGTTATGAGTTAGCAGAGAATATAGTCAGAACACTCCTAACCACTGAGGTGTGAGAAGTCATGTCACAGCAAAGTAACTCCTGTATCAACAATCCACAAGGACATACCTTATTATCAAGACAGGACAAGAACAATCACCTTTATACCATCAGGGGATGTCATTGACGAGAGATATAAAGGTGTTCTGTAGTACATTACATAAAATAAAGATTCATGACATTATTGTACAGGTAATGAACTGGTTCCAGTGTAACTCAACTTAGTATCAAGAGGGATCACGTGATGCTGTGTTCATTTGTCAGCTCCCATTCCTAAGAAGCAGATTAAAACAACTTTAAAAAACTAATAACTTGTATAACTTTAAAAGTCTGTTTTAAAGCTCTTTTTAAAAATGTCCAACAACAACAGTGCTCTGGCTTTTCTGTTCCTTAACACATCATGGATTGTTACTGCTGTGTTACCTGTTTGATAATATGGGCAATAATCCTTACAATATCAGTGCACTAGAGCGGACATTTTGAAAAAAGCTGTGAAACAGACTTTAAAGTTATAAGTGCAAAAAGTTGTCGGGATGTTAACAATGAAAAGAAAAATTACAGGTATTTAAAACACTTGTAGCAATACGTGGGGACGTGTAACATTATATTTTTCAGAACGCCGCTACTTACTCTTTAAGATGCTTTGTGAGGTTTGTTACATATCTGGATTTTTCAGAATGTGGTTGACTAATTATAGTATTTGTTGCAACTGAACAGCATGGGTTTAAAATATCACTTCCAAATACAAAAGAGCAACTGTGATGGGGTACACCACGCCTCTGTGCTTATTTGTATTATTATGGTTATTATTTAAATGTATGGTGTGGGGAAAATAACTCTCTTTTATTTTTATAGTTAAATGTAGTTTGGCAGGGACGATGTTTCTTGTTTGCCAAACTACATCCTGTGAGAATGCGTGGTCGGCAGCTCATAATTTATTGACAAATTGGCTGTCGACCACACTTATTAGAAATCCTGTGCAGAATGGGGTCAAGGGATAAACAAGGTAATTGATAACCAGTTAATCCCTCAACCATGAAATAAAAACCAGCAGCTTTGGCTGAGTGGGGTTGAGAGTGGGTAGAAGGAACGAGAGAATGGAGAGAAAGAGGAAATAAACAAAAGACAATTGCTATGCATGCTGGACTTCTAAATCAGCACAGTACTTGTTTTATTTTGTGTATGTTTGTTTGTTTGGCACTCGCGCCATTTTGTTTCTTATTTAAGGTTTTGTTTAATAAAAAGCAGTGCATTGGCGACTCACCCGCAGTATATTGCCTGTGTCAACTTCCTGGTCTGACATCACCCACCAGCCACCCAACAACTCACAAAACTAAGAAGTAGTGGGATTTTAATGAAGTAGGAGGAAGCATAGAAACTCTGCATTTGTCTGATGTTTCAATTCTTGTATTTCAATGTACAGCAGGAAACTCCTGGCTGGTTCTCATCTAAAGTATAAGGAATATATCACCATGCAGGTTCAGAAACGTCTTTATTCATGTGTTATTTCTAAATAAAAATACTTAAGTTCTTATTGCCAAAGTTAAAAATTGTTGAATTTAATCAAGTTGTATGTATGAGACCTTCAGATGGAGTTACCTGCCACAGTAGATTCACTACCTATGCAGGAAGAAGAGTTTCAGCATTGGCAATGACCTCTTACAGGGTTTAATAAGATAACACAGACCCTTCCTTTGAAAGCTTGTAAGCTGTTGATATAGTTTTGCTTCTTTTGCATAATGATTGTATTTTTGATAGTAATCCATCTCAGCATCACAGAAATTGAAGAACATGTAAACCCATTTGTTCAGGAACTACCAGATGTGATGCTCGCGTTCCTTTTTTTTCCATGCTCTGAATTCTAGTTACAGTATGTGATACTAACTCCCTCATTGCGATGCTGCACCACATTTTATAAAAAGGTTACAAACCTGCTCAGCATTATGAAACCTTATTTGTTCAAATTGTATTTCTCCTGCCAGTTCATTTAAAACAAAACCGTGTATGAGATGACAATTTTAAACTAACAGAACCCCAAAGACAAAAACAAATACCTGCATTATCATTTACTGCTTATAATACACATGGTTTACAAAAAACATTCAATTCAACATGCTAGAAAACAAGACAGGACAAACAGTCTAATGTGCATGTGTCACAAAGACGGCCGGAGTGGGTGGCGTCAGACCAGAAACAGGAACACAAACGACAGAGAGATGTGGAGTTTGGTGGAGCTGAGCGAATGCTTTCGCTCAGCATTTAATGAATAAACAGACAGAAAATAAACGGTTGTAACAAAACACAGGACACGGCACTATATGCCAAAATAAAAGGACAAACAAAACGAACTAAACAGTGCACAGACAGACAAACACGGTGAGTGAAAACACTATTTACTTTATATTTACGTTCTTCCGTTCTTATTATTTAGTTTCTCCTTCTCCACACTCCTTCTCCACTCACCGAACACCTAACCACGAGTGACTAAAAATGTGCCTATTTATACTGTTGTGCTGGGATTCACTTACTAATTAATTATTCACTTGAATCCCAGCACGTGAATTAATTCTGTGCAACCCCGTGCTCACATATTACATTTAACCAGCACGTGAAGTGATTTGTGCCCTCCTCGTGCCTACATACAAATCTACACTTTTTAAATACACGTGAAACACAGACCCGTTTATATCCCGTGTACCAATGACTATACACCAACATTAACACACGCACGCAACACACAACACACAATTGCACACAGAGGCGGGGCACATTGCCACATATACCCCCCCTTGTGCGCAGCACACATGGCCTCAACGGCCACCTCCCCCCTTAAAAATCCAGCAGTCCAGGCCAAAGTCTCGGGCTGGGAAGGGAGGCTTCAGTGGGCCCATGGCTGGCAATGCTGTCAGCACCCCTGCCGGTAGTGGCACGGCTGACAGCCTGCTGGTCCATGCTTGCAGCGAAATTGCTGCGGGGGATGCTGGTCTCCTGACCTCTCCCCCTTCCTTCGTAGCCGGTAGCTCCCCTTGGTGGGGCTCCAACCACAGTACTTCCAGCAGCAAAGAAGCTACAGTGGGAGCAGGTCTCCTGACCTCCCCCACGATCTCCGGCAGCGAAACTGCTGCAGTGGGAGCAGGTCTCCGGACCTCCCCCACGATCTCCGGCAGCGAAACTGCTGCTGGGGTTGGTGGTCTCCAGACCTCCTCCCCCTTCTTCGTGGCCGACAGCTCCCCTTTCTGGGGCTCCGGCCACCGTACTCCCTGTGGTGGAGGTACGGAACGCAGAGACAGCTCCTGCTGTTCTGCTTCTGGCAGTGGCGGAGGCAGAGGCAGCTCCTGCTCCTCTGCTCCTGGCGGTGGCGTAGGCAGAGGCAGCTCCTGCTCCTCTGCTCCTGGAGGTGGTGGAGGCAGAGGCAGCTCCTGCTCCTCTGCTCCTAGTGGAGGAAGCGGTGGAGGTGGCGGAGGCAGAGGCAGCTCCTGCTCCTCTGCTCCTTCCGGTGGAGGTGGCGGAGACAGAGGCAGCTCCTGCTGCTCTGTTCCTGCCGGTGGAGGTGGCGGAGGCAGAGGCAGCTCCGGCTGCTCTGCTCCTGCCGGTGAAGGTGGGAGCAGCGTGTAGTCTCCTGCCGATGGAGGTGGGAGCAGCGTGTAGTCTCCCCCTTTTCCAGGGGACTGGTGCTGCTCTGCCTCTCTTGCAGGGAACTGGTGCGGCTCCGCTTTTGACGGGGAAACCAGCAGGCATTCTCCCTCTGCTGGTGGAGGTGGAACCAGCAGGCATTCTCCCTCTGCTGGCAGCTTGGGTCCTAGGGCTGTGGAAGCCCCGACTTCCCTCTCTTCGGGCTGTGGACGCACCGACTCCTCCCTTTTGGGCTGTGGACGCCCCGACTCCTCCCTGTTGGGCTGTGGATGCACCGACTCCTCCCTGTTGGGCTGTGGACGCACCGACTCCTCTCTGTTGGGCTATGGACGCACCGACTCCTCCCTTTTGGGCTGTGGACGTTCGGGCTCCCCCCACTCAGGCGTAGGACGTTCGGGCTCCTCCCACTCAGGCGTAGGACGTTCGGGCTCCTCCCACTCAGGCGTAGGACGTTCGGGCTCCTCCCGCTTGGGCTGTGGACACTCAGGCTCCTCCCGCTCGGGCTGTGGACGCTTTGGCTCCTCCCGCTCGGGCTGTGGACGCAAAACCAGCAGGCATTCTTCCTCTGCTGGTGGAGACGGGGACAGCAGGCATTCTTCCTCTGCTGGTGGGACTGCTACCTGGGCTGCTGTTCCACTTATAATTGCCTCCAGGTAGCTGAGGACCAAACCCACACCTTCCTCCCAGGTGCTTACGGTCTGTTCCCTTGCATAAGCCTCCCATCGTTCCCTATCCATAAACTGCAGGAACCGGACGACTACTGGGATAGACTGGGCCTCCTGCCCAGCATTTTCCAGCATCCAGTCCCGCACTTTGATGGCGTCTTCCGCCATTTTTTATTTATTTATTTATTTATTTTTTTAATCCAAGAAAATGCGGTTCCTGCTCTGGCCTGAGTCCTGGAGGCGCTGTCGATCCCACGCAGGACACCACGTGTCACAAAGACGGCCGGAGTGGGTGGCGTCAGACCAGAAACAGGAACACAAACGACAGAGAGATGTGGAGTTTGGTGGAGCTGAGCGAATGCTTTCGCTCAGCATTTAATGAATAAACAGACAGAAAATAAACGGTTGTAACAGAACACAGGACACGGCACTATATGCCAAAATAAAAGGACAAACAAAACTAACTAAACAGTGCACAGACAGACAAACACGGTGAGTGAAAACACTATTTACTTTATATTTACGTTCTTCCGTTCTTATTATTTAGTTTCTCCTTCTCCACACTCCTTCTCCACTCACCGAACACCTAACCACGAGTGACTAAAAATGTGCCTATTTATACTGTTGTGCTGGGATTCACTTACTAATTAATTATTCACTTGAATCCCAGCACGTGAATTAATTCTGTGCAACCCCGTGCTCACATATTACATTTAACCAGCACGTGAAGTGATTTGTGCCCTCCTCGTGCCTACATACAAATCTACACTTTTTAAATACACGTGAAACACAGACCCGTTTATATCCCGTGTACCAATGACTATACACCAACATTAACACACGCACGCAACACACAACACACAATTGCACACAGAGGCGGGGCACATTGCCACAGCATGAGATAAACACACTCTGTTACGCAATAATTTTCAGCATTTTTTCTCAGTTTATTTAGCAATCACAATCTCCTTTAAATCAGTCACAACCTGCACTAAATGTGAACATCATAATTGTTAAATAAAGCGCAAATAGAGCACCAGGGTTTCCACGTTAACTTGTGCTGAATTAACTTTCTGATTGACACACAAAAAAAAAAAATTTTAATGAACAATCTGACCAAGGCTGTGTTGGATGCATTATGTCTAGCAATAGATACATCTTTCTTCATCTACTATTTTTTTTTTCGATTTAAAGTCCAACTGAATAATACATAAAAACAAAAAAAAACAGAATATGAAAAAAGTTTTAAAATGATAAACAGCTAGAATTTATGGTGGGTGCTCCTGAACCATCATATTATAGTGTGGTACCACTGAATGCATATATATTTTATTAAAAGCACACAGTATCATAGAAATTCCATGGGCAAAATCTAAAAGGCACCTTTCACTTTGACCTGTGACCTAAGATGGATGACTTTATCAGGGTTCTGTACCATTTTGAGATATTGGCTTCATTCTAGGTACACATATGCTTTCTGTGGTTCCATTGATCAAGTCTGATCATAATAGAAATATTAACCCTTTCGTGTTTTTTTGCAAAGCTCCCTCCACCAGTGTCAAAGCCTAATATATCAGAAACCATGTGAGGTACTGACTATATATTTACTGGGTTATATAAACTCTGAAATGTTAAACGTGGCAGTGACCATGACATTGGCATTTGTCTTATTTTTATGTTATGTCTTAATGTTTGGTACACAGATGTCTTGTGTTCCAAAAAATGCATACCCTAAACCTTGCAGTTAATAACAAGCACAGCAGTTACTGTACATTCATCCCCTGACATGACCGTAAATTCAAAATTAGAACTAAATGGAAAAGTAGCCAAAAAGTAACCCATTTTCTCACAATGTAATACGTGCGTCTCTAGATACAATGAAATGGAATTGTGACATATCACATGTCTGTCCACCTTCGCTGTTGTGACCCCCCTCGCAGCTTACAGACATGTCAAGGTTTACCCTTGAAACCCACAGTTTTTCACAATTTTGAGGATCTCACATCTGTGCAATGGCCAGCTGGCGTACGTGAGCTGTTCCTTTTGTGAATGGTTAGAAAGAACCAAAAGGAAACCCTGCAATTTGTGAGAACCGTGAGTGTTGTATTTGTTAGTCTGTCTTGTAACATTGTTCTGTTTGTGTCGTTTTAAGACTACTAACACTATCCGGAGCTGCAGCCGCAGACTAGCAACAAACCCGGACACCAGCACTTCCCTGTTTCACAACGTACTTTCTTTTCACCACAAGTACTTAAATCACGCACCATAGGAACTGTGTCTGTGTCTTTGTGTTTTGTGTGGGTGATAAAACTGGACTTTTTCGTTGAAAAACCCATGGGAGTTTACAAAAACCGAAGTGATACACGCCGCTGTAATCAATTCCAACATTATTATTTACAGGTATTTGCATTTAAGGCTCTGGACATTGTAATTTATCAATAAACTCCCTTGCACCTATTCGTAATTGTCTGTGTGATTCGTACCTGCTCTGCACTCACCTGTATCCACTCACCACTTTGCCACAGTATTGTACAGCATGTATATTCATATACTTGATCCACCAGGATGTACTTGTAAATATTGTAGCAATCCTGTCACACACATACAAATTACTATAATATATGAAAAATAAACAACAGCCACATGCAGGCAAAGCTTCTGAATGTTTCAATAATAGAAAAGCCATCAAAGGTATAGCTTGTTTATTTTGTGTTCCACTACTGAAAGGCAGTCTCATTTCCCCTTTATCAGATGTCAGCCAGTCAGAAGCACGATATTTATTGACTTTCAAATTTTCAGTGCCAGT
The DNA here is from genome assembly GCF_902713425.1 of Acipenser ruthenus. Classification (NCBI taxonomy): domain Eukaryota; kingdom Metazoa; phylum Chordata; class Actinopteri; order Acipenseriformes; family Acipenseridae; genus Acipenser; species Acipenser ruthenus. The sequence goes on from NC_081193.1 coordinate 36,336,616, forward strand.
TGAAATTAACACCATTAGCGGGTGAAATAAAATAAATAAATTGGTTAAGAAGCAGAAAGAAGCATCTCCATTTCTAATTTGTCTATGAGTTTCTGCAAGGAGTCTCTCACCTTTCTGGTTTTTGCTTCTCCACCTGTGAAGAGCAACACATCATCTGATACCTCTATGTGGGGTAATACCAGGGCTGACGAGGGCTGCATTCTAAGCATACTCTTGCAGACAACAAATTAAGACCACTCAAAAAGTGCGATGACTGGATTTTTATAACCGCAAATTGTCTGGAGCTGTGAAACTACTGCTCTATTTTCAGGAAACTCTTTCACTTAACCTCTACCTGTCCTATAATTATGCACCTTGCTTTTGCATGACTTACAACATTAATCTAGCTTTAACAGCAACCATGAAGTGCGGAATTATAAAATACCAGGACTGAGGTGTTTTTTCTTCGAAGGTGCTGTTCACGCTTCAGTAGGTTGAAATCCAACCCAGGCCAGAGTGACAGAAAATCATTATCACCTACCAGCTGCTCAGACAGAGGTCTGAAATTATAACCTCTGCTGATGGATCTTGCCCATTCCCCAACTAACAACAACAGGAAAATGACACATATCCTACTCATGTGTAGCTAGGTACGACAAGAGGGTGACATGGCATGTCCTATAGGGATCTCACATATTACTGTGCTGAGCATGTTATCAACTGCTCTATACTAAGGGGATTTCAAATGTGATTGTGCCACAGACTGCACTAAGCATGACTGGGAATGATTATTTTACTGCTGCTATTGTTATCCTAAAGGAAATGTATAAACACAAGCATTAAAAGCTAATTGTCCATGTAGTTCTGGAAACTAAGCGATCCGTCGTGTATAACATATGTTGAATGATTTTACCTGTAAATAAGATGTCTACAAAGATGAATATGAAATAGTATTAATTTTCACAATCTGCCATACATCAACGTTTAAATAATTTCTGGAGCCATGGCTGTGCATTTTGAATTGGCATCTTAAGGCTTCACATCAATGCTTCCAATATTCTCTAATTACACTGAAAAATTGCCTGGAAATATTATTTAAATGCCTCTGTTGATCTATCCATCTCTTTACTTGGAAGAAAATCAAGAACATTCACTGTGCCACCACTTTCCAATGTAAATCACTCTAATCGCATGAAATCTACAAACAATATGGACTAATGTCTACTTCCTGATGATTCAGTCAGCTAAATTAAAGCTACAGTGTATTTCATCGGTTTTACATTTTTATTTATAAACCACTAATCTTTTTTCTTCAATCAGGTACTGGTATTGAGAAAAAGGTTTTATAAATTAGATGTGCTTTGACTATAAATTCATACTGGAACCACAGAAAAAAATAGTTTACATTAAGGAAGTAACTGATAGTAACACCATAAACAGTGCAGCATATTGTTATAAGCAGCTTAGGGAGGCTAAGAATGTTCCCAAACATTGAAGAATCTGTCACTGTTAGAATGTGATTTTACTCAGGGGAAAGTTATCATGTAATGTCAACTTATTTTTGTCTGGGAATGTTCTCTCCCTCCCCTCGTTACCTGCAAACTACTTATGTTAAGTTAAAATTAGAACAAGCAAATACACTTATTTTGCAAAACCATGCGGTCTAAAACACGGTTATTATCGATATTGGTGTGTTTATTGTGTGTATAGAGCAGTAAATCAGTCCTCAGGACAGTGAACGAAACTGACTTGCAACAGAATATGCCAGGGATTCTGTTTACACTACAAATCACTCAGTCATAAGAACAAGTGTGTGCTACATACAGCTGATATTTCATATTTTTTGTCCAGCCCCTGTATATCAGCAGACTCTGCTTTAATGATTCCAGGATCTTGAGCAAAATCATTCACCATTTAAAATGACCTGGAGCTGTACATGACAGATACAGTCTGGGTCAATGAGATTAGTGCAGTCATGGATTTCCACTGGCAACCTTACATCAAGTTAAACGACAGCTACACAGAAAGATGGAGATTTAAAAACTTAGTGTTTTATGGGATAAAAAAACTGCCTCTTAAAACCTGCTCTTGCTATAAAAGTAATGTTTCTATGTGTAACTTTATACAGTATTTATTTCTTCAAATACCACACGATTACATGTTCTTATAATTTACCAATATACAGTAAGGTAAATAACAACATTATTAGAAACAGGGTGTACAACGTGTGTTGAAGAGATCATTAACACGCACCCAAAAGGGTTGTCAAAAAAAGATTCTCGATTATGAATGTAATGAGACAGCATGAAGCATTTAGATTTACATATTCTCAGTTTCTACCAAATTAAACAGTTAACTTACAGCTTTTTTGTAAATGTTTTCATCTTCTCTCATATCCGTTTGTAAAAAAAAAAAGGTTAATCCATATGTACTTGTCCTCAAATTTAACAGTAGTTCTTTGACTACTTGTGTTTATGCCCTACGGTATTACTATATAAATAATGAAATATACTCTAACGACCTACATGTTTTGTACAAACAAGTACCCTACAGCATGCCATGCGAATTGTTTAAGATTCTCAATGTGCCTGGTGATGGACGTTATACTCTCAGGATTGCTTCCGAGTTGCATAACAAACATAGAGTACACTGACAAAGGCTTTTTTGTTGAAATACATGTTGAGTGTATTACAGTAACTACAGATCTTACCCTGTGAGAACAAGTACATTTTCCAGAAATCACCTTTTTTAAAAACTTGTTTTATAGTTTTTATTTTACTATATCATTTACAGTATTTTCCTACGTCATCAACGGACAAGCCATTTTACAAAGGTCATTTGACTGTCACAGTGCTATTTTATTTTTTCAAATAATGACTTCGTGAAGGCATGAACACTTACTGTACCGATGACAATTTCATCAAAATTAGTCACTTAGTGTTTAGCTGCCTTTAAATGTCTCAGTATAGCAGCTTCAATAGCTTAATACAGCACCTGTACGGAAATGAACTGGGTGTCAATCAGTAATGCTGAGACTGCAGCACAATAGAAGTAAATTGAAGATCAAGCACAAAGACCGTTGAAAGTAATTTCCTCTGTTATTGTTGAAGCCAATGTTTGAAATGTCTGTCTCACTAAAATTGACCTCTCCCCCCCAAATAAATAAACTACAGAGGTACAGTATAATTTCAAGTCTCATCTTAGCCAAACTGTTAAAGAGTGGAACCACCTTGTCTAACTCACTATAAAAAACTAGTTCTAGCTGTTTATTAAATCCTGTATCAATTTATTTTTCAAATGAACAAGCCTTGCCTGGTTTATGACACAGACTCTGGAAGCCACAGCTGGCAGTTAAAAAACATGTGCCCCCTGTTTCAACCTTACACTGATTAACAAAGAACAAATGAGCAACGGATGCAAGCCTAGCATGTCAGAATCTGGCAGCCAGGGTTTGAACAATAATTCCCTATATTTTTTATCCTTGAAGACAATGTTCCATTTTTACTTTATTAACAATAAAGATATCAGAAACTGTACAATTAGAACTTTGTTTCCTTTTGAAAGTATTGTTGTGTAGTCTATTAATTACATACCAACCTAAAAGCAATAATTTCTGTGAGATCATAATCATTTTCCAAGGCAATCACATGGGAATCATTTGTCAAAAATAAACCACCAAGCAAAGTACTGTAGCTAACAAAAGACAAGACTGCAACTATGTCTACTCACCTTAGTGTTCTCTCCAGGGCTGAAGAAAGGTAAGGTTTTGTTGGGAGGTCACTGTTATGTAACAAACTGAGTTGGTAGTTTATTTGTTTATATTCATGTGTTCTACAACAAACGTAGCAACTTTGAAGACGTTGACTCGCTTTCAACAGGTCAGGTGTGATCTAATTCAATTTAAATATTTGGTAATGGACCAGTGACACTTGCAAACACTAAATACACATTCACATTCTGCAATTATAGGAGTGCACAAAAAAAGACAATTAATAATCTTCACACATTTGCATAGGGAATATCAAGAATAAAATATACAAACAAACTTTAGTGAAACTACACAATTTGTTCCGTTCGTAATGTCTATGGACTCCACACAGTACAGTACACAGTTATAGATTTACTATATTATGAAGGTGAGCAAAGGTGAAACAATATTACTCCCCTCACAGTCTACCAAGGGAACCACAAGGATCAACAATAGAAGTGCAAGTTAAAGAAAATAAAATGTAACATAACACAGTATAATGTAGTACAAGCATGATGCACGAGGGCGGATGGTAAGCAGAAAAATCATTTTTAAAAAATCACTTTAAATTTGCTGAAAGCACTTACAAGTGTACAATTACTGTAGATAATTACTATGGTCACTTTTTATAAGGGCTACCAGGCTGAACTATAAATGTAAATCTATTATTAAACAATATGCATACGTGAAATAAAGAACATTTGTGCAACACGTTGAACAGTTTTGCAAGCAAATATTGAGAAAAATATGACCGATTTCACAGAACTAACTTAATGCACTTAGGCTTTGTCCACACTACATAACCGATCTCGAGAACCGTACTCAAAAACGTTTTAATTTATCCACCTCAAAGCAACCACACTAAAGTACTGTTTTGTGTTTAGTTGGGCTTAATGTGTACAAACACTATTAAAATAGTCCGGTTACAGTTCCTAGCAAATATAGAGCCAGTGGCCACATAAGACATAGCGCTTCTTAGCATGAACGTAATGGCTTTGTTTCTTAAAAACACAAGGTACATTTGAACATAATGTATGCGTTTTGTTTCGAACTCTGAAGTTGACCAATTTCATCGCTCCAGATATCAATGTGCCTTGATTTCGGCATGAGCCCTGATCACGTCACGCCATGATCCACCATTTTACAACAAGCCTCAGAAATTCTATACGGTACAGCAGTATTGATAGTCATTCTCAACTCTTTCAGGCTCCTGTTCTGAGTACTATATTTGTAATGTCCAAGCGCCAAAATATATCAGAAAGCATTTTAGGATATTGGAGGATACACAAAAAATGTAATTCGGTATTACAGCGTCCACACTTCTGACAAACAGCACTGCCTGATGCGAATTAATTTAGAACTGGACTCGAGACTACCCCCTGAGGTGGTCTCCAGTCCAGTTCTCGAGTACGGTATTAAACGCTGCATAGTATAGACGCTAACCGTATTTAGCTCTTTTAAGCCGGTTTAAAGCTAACTAATACGGTTTAAAGGCATAGTGTGGGCAGGGCCTTAATGTGGATCATTTTTGTGACAGCAAAGCTCTGGTTTTGTACGCTGATGATCCTGTCACAGGCAGTCCTTCCATGTCCCTTTTGTGCTATAAGAAATTGGATCCTTTTGCATGGAAGGCCTCTGCTGCAAGGGTGTGCAGTTCTTTGATGGAGCCAGATTCTGTTACAATGTGTTTGCCCACTGATGACGTACAGGAGAAAAGTGGTTGGACACCAAGTGATATGAAAAATAGTGAGTTTTGGCCCACACCTGTATTCTGGATAGAGGGGGTACCTCCTAAAATTACCCTTTGTGATCAACATGAAATGTATCACAGAAACAGTTATCTAGAACCATTGTTTAGAGAACTGACTCTGAATAGAGGGAGTAGAAGCAATCCTCTGGTAAACTGGGGATGTGACAAGTGCCAGAGCAGATGACAAAGTCAAAACCTTGCCCAGCCTGTAGTCATATGGTCCGGTACCTGTCGAATTCTATTTTGAATGTAGTAGCCCTGAAGGAATATTGTTCTCGCACTTGAACGTTGACCCAGATAGTGTGAAAAGGGTTGAATGTATGGCCTGTGAAAATTATCACCTGGTAAAGTGGGCTCATTTGGGTAGGCTGGACTGTAGGTGTCTTGCAGGTATCAAGTGAAGAGTCTGGTCGCTTACACCTGTGATGTAAAAAAGTGGATGAATAGGCCTGTCGTGGTGTTTACAGAACCAGTCAGAGCTGAGCCGGAAAGGACATTTGAATAGAGCTGACTTAACTGGATGCTTTAAGATGAAATGCTGAAATACATTGCTTAAAAATGATATTATACACCCTTGTATTAGCTTATAGTAATAGTGAAAGGATTCTGTATTCCTTTGGATTAAGTCTGTGTAGCCAGTAGAAAAATATTATTAGTGAATCTGTGTAAGGCCTGAAAAGAAGAGCTCCTTGTATCAAGGAGCTTGTATCTACCAAACCTCCCCTATCAGGCAAAAGCATCTTTTTTAATTAGATTCAGAGCCTCAAAACATTCTGATCCAGTGACAACAGAATGGCAAACTATGGAGCAGAGTTAATATGCCAGAAGCAAACTAACTAGGATAGGTGTGTGGTTCTATTATAGTAAGAAAAAACAAAAGTATTTAAATAGATAAGAAGACTGTGAGATTTTAAAATAAGAAACTTAATATAATAACTTTAATAAATGCATGATCATGTTAGTCTGTATCAAAGCAAAGTAGTCCTAAGTTTTAATATTCAAGGTTGCATTTGCTGCCAAGCAGGTGCCTAATTAAAATTAATCTCTTGCCTTCTGTGGATAACAACGGAGTAAAATAGAATTACAATTTCTAAAAGAGATAGATATTCTATTATTTTTGTACACGGGGAAGGTTTGTGTCATGTGGGGAATTGTGTGGGGGGCTTGATTAGGGTGGGGTTTGATAATTTAGATAGCCAGTAGCCAGTGGTGGCTAACTATCTGGTGCTAATCTTTCAAAACAGTTTAGCACCAATTTTCAAATGGATTTGCATCCCTGCTTAATCCCTCTTTTAAGCGCATCTCATGAACTCTGTAACTGGCCCTTGTCTACCAGACTAATAATAATACAGTAATCTGTTACGTATCCACCTGTCACATATCCGCCCTACCCGTTTATCCGCCATGATCAATCTCTTCAGCAACGTTTAGTTTATTATTGAAGAGAGAAGATTAGTTCAGAGATTGTAGATCCTATCAAAGTTTTCGTACACTGTGTTGCATGTGCAGGGTGCACAACCATTGCTGGTAGTGTCACATGAGCTGTTCATTGTGTTGATATGTAATAAAATCCTCTTTGCATGCGGGGCGTATCAACTTCAACCTCCGTCTCGATCTCCTGCCTGTCACTCAGCAGCTTACGCACACACCCACGCAGCAGACGGCTACTCTGTCACAAGTATTAATACCCTGTATCTTTCTAAACAACAGATTTAGGGGAGCTCCCTAATAAAAACTGAATCTCAAAACAGTAATTGTGTGAATATAATAATTGTTACAGCTGTGTATAATGGTATTTAAAACAGGATTCATTTACCGCCTTTTTACATATCCGTCCTTACTCTGGTCCCACCGCAGTCGTTATGTGACAGATTACTGTAATAATAATAATAATAATAATAATAATAATAATAATAATAATAATAATAATAATAATATAAATCAGCTCTGCTGATCACAGTCAACGACCTGGCTGTTGATAAAATGATAATGTATAGATAGTATGTATAAAGCCAGTTTGGTCACTTTGGCTATTTCAGCAAAACTTGTTAAAATGGCCTTGTCACTCTAAAGTAAAAACAGATCTGCAGACACACATACTAAATGGATTGTAGTATGTGACCATGGCAGTCCTCTATTAGATCAAACAGACTTTACTGCCTCTATAGTAATCTCCTCCAGTATGAGGACAGAAATACTTTGGGGGACCCTCTGAGACTTGACAGCTGACGGACCCTTGTTAAGGAGCAGCCACTCCTGGCTTAGCAACCAAATTAACCTGAATCATGTGTCAGTGAACCTTTCACTCAAAATATGACTTAAAAAAAGACTTAGTAACTTGATTGGCATTATATTCATACAATAGTGTCAAAACATTAAAACTGTTTTACACATAACAGTAATAAAACTCTTCACACTAAAAGGTATAACATAACTTATTTGCATAAGCCTGTTGCCATATATTAAATGACCAATTATGTCTGCAATTGTGTTTTGTTTAAATTACCCAGTCAGAATATTCTTTGAAATATTAAATATTGGAGAAGAAATTTAAACAGAGAAGCAGGCAGAAAAAAACTGGAGTCAGTTCATAGTGGTGGCCCTTTTTAAATGTTTGTGATTAAGATCCATAAGTCCCTTGTTCTTAAAAACAAAAAGGTCACACATTTCCTTGCTTCTGTTTTGGTATTAAAAAAACATTTGTGTTTGATGCAGTGTTGGGTTAAATGCAATCCTAAAGTTTAGGAAAGTCCAGGATAAGAGTGATGCCATGTTCTTTACTGTAGGGTGTTATTTTACTCAAGCTAAATAGTCTATAGTACCAGTTCTCATCTGTACACACATGACCCCAATTCTATTAAAGCTGCAATTTAATTAATTGCTTTTATTCATATGCTTTGTGAAATAATGAAAGCAATGTAACATTCTGAAGTTACCTTTAGAAGCTATAAAAGGCACCCCTCAGGCTAAGGAATCATCTTTGTCAGCATATTTCACTGAAAGGGGAATACCTAAAATTCTCTCCTAATGGTAGGGGTTTGGTTACAGTGCTCTTAATAAATTTAGGCGTAGGCACTGTTTATATTACCCACACAGGCAGCACAGCATTATCACTGTAAACATTCAAAAGCCAGGTGGTCTGCCGAATACCATAACGGCAATGATGTTAAGTTCATCCTATCAACAGTATATTTTGGCAGAGGGTGGCTTTGTGTGTTGCCAGCAGGCACAACAATGAGGTAGTGGAGCCAGCATTCCAATTCATTGCAGTCAGAGTCAGCATGATGGATATGCACATTATTGCCAGTAGTGGTGATGGGAGGCATGTCTTTGCTTCCAGAAGCAAAGAGGAATAATAAATAATGCATTTCATAGAGGGTTTCTGTGTAATTACCCTTGTATGTACAGTTTGGATTTATTTCATTTGTTATAATACATGGTGACAAAATTAAAAAAAGACAGAACTTGCAGAAAGAATAACAAAAAAATAATAAAAAAAAAACATTTGTAAAACAGGTAAATGTTTAACAATTCATTTAAAAATCAGTATCAGTATTTATTATTTATTATTTTTATTTTGGCCAAGTCGCTTTTGTTTCCATGATAAATGTTGTGCGGATATTTGTTCCACTTTAGCCATCTGTCTACACTTGCTTAACATTCCACGAAGCATGTGGCTCATATTCAGATCCATTTAGACGCTTTACTCACGGAATAAAATCATTAAGAAAGTGTCAAGTGGATCCAACAAAATGTCATGTATATCTTGTGTTTCCCTGACTTCTCTGAGGTAAATTCTTACTAAATCAATGTCACTGTTTGCGTTATTCTGCTCTTCCACGAATTTCTCCTAGTCTTCCTCAGATAAAACTTTAAATTTGCAGTTTACCATGTGTAACAACAATGCTACCACTACTACTACTACTACTACTACTACTAATATACAGTTTATAAAGTATTTGATACTTAGTTGCATCATGTGTTTTAATACAAATTAATACAAAGTTGTCGTCATCGCCACCCTTCCTGCATGTTATTACTAGTACAACAAATTCCTCATTTTAGCCACTAACCTATTAGTTGTGAAACCACATTGTCCTGGCAAGCTCACATAATGCAGTCCCAATTCACATTGGAACATGCCGATAGTCTTTCTCCCTCAACACAACTTTAAATCAAAAGTTGTTCTGTAATACTTGTTTATACTGCGGCTTGGCAACTACACCCTGTGCTTACAGTATATTTTAGTACTATTGTCAGAGCTCAGTAAGAAACAGTAATAATAAGAATATGAATACATCAGACTGCTGTAAATCTTTGTAGACAAGCACCTGTGTTTAAATCTATAAGCCATGTTCACACTTCCATTTTTATATTGGTATCAGTGCAGAACAGTATCGCAAAGTCTGTTCACGCTGGAGTTGTTATCATTGTACCGATATAACTATATCGATATGAAACCCGGAAAAGAGCAAGTTTCGTACTGGTAGTTGCAATATCACTCTAAAGGCTGCTACCCACCAGGCACGATGTGGCAAGTAAAACTGTGCAGCGATGCGACAAAATGAATAGAACCTATACTTTTGCTAAGTATCTTTCACACCACAAGCGACGCGACAGGCGATATGAGAGCGGCACTGGAACGACACAAAATAAATAGGATTGAATCCTATTTTGCGATTTGTCACACTTCAACTAGGGCATTGAGCAATCACAGAACAGCTTCAATGCACGTGGTCCAGCAGGGTGAAGCAGTATCCAGAATGACGGAGGAAACAATACTACTTGCCGTTGAAAAAAAAAAAAAACAGGGCTTTATGACAAAGGTCATCACAATCATAAAGATACAGATTTGAAAGACAATATATGGGAGTCCATTTCGAAGGTACTGGATAAGCCAGGTATGTATGATTTATTGCCATATATGTTGAAATACCGTCAGAGAAGACACATCATTTTCACAATTTCCACATCATGTTGACGAATATTTACCAGTCTTAATCATAGTTTTGTCATTAGCAAGTTGTAATAGTTGTACAGATCTGGCAGTTTTCAAACCTGTCGCATCACCTCTGTGTCGCTTCTGGTGTGCATGGTCATGCTGCTGTGAAAGTATCTCGTTGACAATTAAAAAATTGCATTGCGTCTGGTGTGTGAAGACCTTAACAGTTCAAGTGTCAACAGGTGGATCAGTACGACAATGGAATGGATGAGTCTGAGGCATGTACACACTTGCACACCAAACATATACTGTATATATTACCAAGATTCTCAACTCCGCCTTTACTTCTGTCATGCTTCTATTATTATTTTTTTTATTTACAGAGAAGTTACAGTAGTACACGATCAACGTGAAATTTGAATACATGGTAAAAAACTAAAAAAAAATATAAATACATATATATCAATAAATCCAAGTTTTATAATTGCACCCGTCTACTCTAGTACTGTGTGAAACGCTCATCTGTTTTCTGCGCATGTGCCATCTCTGGTACTGCGTTCAGAAAAGTGCATTTTTTTGTAGAAATTACGGTATGTCATCATTACCACAGGCTATGTTTTTTTGTCAAAACACACAGAAACAAATTTTTGTATTGTTCCGATACAAGTGTGAACATTGTAAGTAAAGCTGCCTGGCACACACTGGGATGTAACAGGCTTTCGGCAGCTATAGTGTACGGCAGTGGTCCACAACTCAGGTCACGGAGTGCCGGTGTCCCTCCTGATTTTTGTTCTAACCATACCCAAAATTAGTTAATTGGACCAATTAAGCTTCTAATAAGGTCCAATAAAGTACTTTAGGGTGCAGTTGGAATAAAAACCTAAAGGGACACCAGCCCTCCAGGACCGAGTTGTGCACCACTGGTGTCCGGTAAATAAAATTGATCCTCAAGACATCTTAGGCCAGCAAGATCCACAACAAATTTTTATTAATGGCAATGCTCATTTTACCGTCTTCCAAAAATAATGCAACAAAAATCTAACATCTATCCAGGATAACAGTCCAGCTCTGCTAATACTGTGCCTGTTTCTTGTACTGAATATGACTGAGGCATAAGGAGGTAAAGTATTGACTTGGCTCTGTACTGAATGTCAGTGGGATCTAAATTCAGACATCTTAACCCTAACTCTTTCTTGTAATCCATACACAGTGCCTGAAAATGTTACAGTGCTTCAGTATGTTTGTAACTTGTACACAAAATAATCCCTGAGTACAGTGCTTGGCAAAATGGGTCAAGTCCCATTCATTGTGCCTAATAGTGTCACTTTCACATGAAAGGACAAAGAGTACAGATCTGCCCTTTGGCGATGCAGATCTTGACAAAATGCATTTACCACATACTGACAAACACCCCTGTTTGCTTTTAACAATTTTGGCAGTCCTAAACTTGTTAAAATGTTGGATGACACTGAGTGAATTGCAATTTTATGGAGAACAGATTGAAAAAAAAAGATGAAGTAAATGCCAAAGCAAAAGGAGAGGCTTAATTTTCTCCATATTTAATAAAAACACGATTAAACCGCAGCAGTTTTGTACAGTAGGATATCACAATGAAGTTGCAGTTGAAAGAACATGTCATGAATCTGAATAGTTTGTATGCTAATGAACAACGTTAGGGCCAGTGACTCCTCATGCTACGGGAATTTAGTGGGTCAATAATAAATTAAACCAGAGGTTCTCAAACTGGGGGTCGTAAGTACATTGAAAAAAAAAACAAAACACACAAGATATGCAATGGCTATAAGTTGTTTAAATCCCCAGTGTTTAAAAAATTAAATCACACACACCTTTACTCCAAAAACTACTATTTAAGTATAAAAGCAACGATCATTGTTTCTAATCAAAAAATAAAATGTGTGTGTGTATATATATATATATATATATATATATATATATATATATATATATATAATGATTAGGTCATCATTTCCATAATTTCCATATTTAAATTTATAATCTAACCTGAAATAAACTTTGATAAATAAACTTGATTTGGGAGCTTGGTGCCTCAGAATGGGTATTTAGACTTTTCAGCTGGCGTAGCATTAGAGTGCACGGATTCCCTGTGTCAGAAGGGTTTAGTCTGAAGGATGTCTTGGGCATTTTGGCATTCTGACTGCCACCTGCCATCCTGAATAGGCCTGGATGTACAGTTCTACTCTGCCTGTGCATCTGTGTCCATAGTCCTCCCCCAAACCAAATCCACAGAAGACATTTAAAGAAACCTACCAGCATGTGTTAGGCAGAGCAGTTTCTTTTCAGGAGTGATGCTGGGATTGACAAAACAGAATGTGACCAAGTGTCCTTATACTGCAGCCAATGTCTGGGTAGCTTTCAGTTGCTGCTTGGACAGCTGGCCTTGTCCATGGTGCAATGCAGACACAAAGAAGCACCTGCATGACACAGTTTAAAGAAAATACTATGCCTTGTCCAAACACAGACAGGGACATGTGGTTCTGTTGTGTGGATTCAAGACCATGCCAGTACATAAAAGGATCCTAAAATGTCGATGAGAAACAAGGAATGCCTTATCAATATTACAATAATGCATGTCATTTAATAAAATGTTCAAAGGTTGAAACTGTAAGGAACAATGGGATTACTGATGATAGTATGTCATTAAGATGCGGTCTAAGATGCACAATACAGTAAAAATCATTACTGCATTTGTCCACTGCACTTTATTTGACATGTATCCTCAAGGGGCTACGGGACAAATCCATGCATAGGTAATATAGAAATACTAAAATAAACTTATTTTGAAGACATTGAAAAAAGACTTCTAGTTCAAACATTTGTCATTGAATTTATTAAGTTTCTTTTAATATTTCTAAATTCAGCACCCAGCACTCAGTACAAGATCCACAACTACATATTATAAACAGTTGTGTTATCCACCTAGTACTGTAACGCTAGGGAGGCACTGATACCATTTAGAAAAAAATTAACACTATCAGCAAAAATCTCCAGGCTGGCAGTTCACTGGCATAACAAAATCATGGAGTGGGCAAAAGGTTAGACCCAACAATCTAAGCTCAGAAGCCTAGGTGCTAAAATGTTAGCGATGATCTGTAGCATACTGCATATCCTTACTGCTGATGTAATAATAATAATAATAATAATAATAATAATAATAATAATAATAATAATAATAATAATAATAATAATAATAATAAAAATCAGTTGTATAGTACAGTAAGTTAGTATCTAACTTTGAAAAAAAAAAAAAAACCTTCAAAAAATATATTACATCTTAACCTTTGCCCTGGCATAATTTGTTCCATGATGTGTAAATGTGAACTACTGTTTAATGCAGTATACAGATAGTCTAATGACTAATGATAAAGTACCTGGCTAGCAGTTTGTCCTTGAAACTATTCCAAGTGCTCCGTCTGACAGCAGTGTCCTTTAATGAGATTTCTGTTGGTACGCTCCACATGGCATCCTAAAAATCCTGTGGAGAGTTTATGCCACCACTCTGCCTTCAGCAATAAAACCACAGTGACAAATTAAACATTTTTTTAGTTTTTGATGCTTAATCATGAATTTGCATTTCAAAGTGTACTGCGTACACAAACAGCCTGTTATTAGTATATTAATGTGCTGCTTTAAAAAACATGGAATCAATGATCACAATACTACACAGTGGAGCCTAACTGGTGGAAAAAATAACCCATAGTCTGTCTGGCAGACAATATAAAAGAAAAATAAAGAATACTCACTAACCTTCACTAGGATTTAGGCTTAAAGCATTTGGTGTTTTCTGATCACCTAAACAGCTAAATAGTTGGCTTGCTGAATAATATAATGTATTGTTATTCCATCCACCATATATTACATTATTAATTATATACACTATATTACCTTTACTGTGCACAGAAGAGGAGGCAAACCTGTGATGGAATGACCTACAATTTTGAACAATTTGCACTCTTCCACTCATTCACGGAACATACTCAAAAAATGTTATGAATTTCCAATTCAGCTGTGCTGATCCTACCCTGAGGGCAAATTAATGGGAGCTATGATTTTTATAACCAGGGACTTTTGTCTTTCCCAATGTGATAAAACAAACTTGACCAGCTTAAATAAAAAATGTGGAGGATACATGTATCACAAAGGTCTTGATTTTGCAGAGTACTCAATAAAATACTCAAAGAAATACAAAACACATAACACGAAGAACACATGTTTACGCCAAACAATAAATAAAAAGGGTTAATAAAATGTTTTTCACATGATTTGTTGTAGTTTGGTGCCAGTAAGCAGGAGCTGCACATTATGCAAGACAGACAACTTGCAAACATCTGTGTCCATGTGTCTGTGTGGTAGAGACAATACCACATAATTGCCACACATCTGATTCTTATTAGTTTATGGCCATGCACCATGGATAATTTCCTCCACAGACGGACAATTAAAAAAAAAAAAAAAGTTTCCATACAGACAATCTGTGTCTGTGTGAGGAAGAAGCCACTTGAGCAGTACCGACTCAAATCCTGGCCTGCGATGAATTCTATTGAACTCGATAGGCCTTTCTTGCTGTGTGATATTTGGGTATGCTACAGTAAATCACTGTACAATATTCACATCCTTGTTTGCTGAACACAGTGTAAATAATAATATTAAATGGTAAAACCACCCCACACTGTATTTGAACTGTATACAGTACATACAGTAGGACTTTATGGAGTGCTTGGAAAAATGTTATCTAGCCCGGAAAATATTTTGTCTGTGTCTGAATTTAGCTTGCAGACAGAGATTCACTGAAATTCTGGGAAACTGCGATGTGGTAAAAATGATACATTTTTATAATTAACACCTCAGCTCTACAGTGAAAGAGTGGTTTCTGAAATCTTAACCAAGTAGACAGAACCGCAAAATAGTACCTAATCCGGAAAAAAAAAAAAAAAAAAAAACAACACTACACAAAGTCAGCATGTTACCCCAATAAAATTACAAATGTAAATCCCTACAAAATGGCAAATATTTATTTCAAGTAAGTTATCCTAACAATGCATTGCAGCAGGTTTAAAGAACTGTAAAACTGTCATTTCTACATGACACAATGACCCATGTTCAGCATCATGTACATTGACATTATCCTGTCTTCTCACTCTAACGGTGTTTAAAGATGCTACTGTTGTAAAACGTAATGCTTATAAAGGATTACACCGCAGGTCGCATTTGTGTTTCGCCAGTGCCCCCTCTATAATGGAAGAGCCTGCAGGCAACACAGAGTGCCAACTGCCAACAGAGGACAATGCACTCTATTGTGTACGTTTTAATGCACAATGAATTCCAAGCAGCATGAGACACAGTTAGATGCCTTGCTCCAAAAAAACTCCATTTCCATCTATAGTAAATATGACAGTGGGATGCTCCATATCTGAGTGACAATCTACACTTGATGCACATGCAACACACGCCAGTACTTCTAATATATCACATTGATTGTCAGATTGTTGTGTGTTCATATCTGAAATTATGTTTTCCTTCCTCAGCTCTTGTAAAGGACATTCCTCAAAGCACAATATTTATATAAGGACAGTAGACCTTGAAAACCTGCTATTAAATCAACATTAAAAACTGTATTGTTATATGCATAGTAATACGCTTCGGGTACAGGACCATTTCATAAAAAAATTGTACATTTGTTAAACTGATGTCAGACAAGATGTTTCATATTTATTTATGAATAGCAAAGGAGCATAAAGACTGAGGTTATAGCAAGTTCATATTATTATTATTTAGCTAGACATTGCCTTGGTTAGATGCAAGGCACATTTAGAGCAGTAAAAAGTCTACAAAAAAAGTCACAAAGGAATATTAAAGTTATTTTCAGAACTTATAAACTGAGGTATTAAAGAACGATACTTAAAACTTAAAAAATACTTAGAAAAACTTAACACACAACTACAGTATATTCAGTATATTCAGTGAATTTCAGAAAAGTCAACTAGGGCATTGAGCAGTTAAATTAAATTTTAAAAATTGCATCACGTCTGGTGTGTGGAGGCCTTTAGACTACAAGAATTTCTTTTTTTTGCATTGCCAAATATACGTGGCAGTCCTTGCAGTGTTACACAGTGTATTGTAGACTGTACAAAATGATGCAGGAATGATTTGTACAGCATTCTGGGATGCCACTGTGTTGTATTTGTATTAATAGGGGAAAACAATAGCAATACCACGCCAGGGTTAAGTAGCATAATAGGCACTGTCTGTCACATTTAGTCAAGAGCCCTCGTTAACATCCTGTGTATAAATAACACTGGTGAACTGATGATCTTATTTCCTCAAATGAAAGTGTTTTTTAATGAGAACATGCATCATGGGAAAGGACAAGAAGGCACAACTCAAGACTTACTCATGTCCACCCTATTCCTTCCTGTACCAATTTCAACAAAGTGTGCTACCAACAGTGTTGATGATGTACAGTATAATATCCAGAGCTAAGTGTAGTTATATATTGAACACTGTACTTTGATTAACTGTAATAGTATTTCATCCACTATACTGGGAGGGCTGTAATTACATACTACATGGCTTGCTGATCTGCATTTATAGGAACCTGCAGTAGAATTAATGTTAACATAATCAATATATACGCTTTTATCTAGTAGTACAACAATACAAAATTGGAATTCAAATTCAATTAAATAAAATGGTATGAACAGCATCTGGAACACCAAAACAAATAATTAAAAAAAAAAAAAAGCAGATTAGTATTATTATTATTATTATTTTTTTTTTTTAAAAACAATCCCAATAGGGACTTTTGAAACAAACAAAATGATTCAGAAACTGACACACAAAACAGTTACTTTAAAAGATTACATGAGAAGCTTAAATTAGAAATACATAGTCATATTATTTATGCTAACGGGTCAACAGCCATTTATACATTTTACGAAAGCATATCATAAATTAGGATAAGCTGCTTTACAATTAAGATACATTTTTTCAATGAAGTTTTGCGAGGACTTTTACACCCTGACAGGAGATGTGCCAAGACCAGTTTCCCTTCTGTGTAATTGGATCCGCAAGACTAAAAGGCTGTTGGAACGAGGTCCAATACTTAAGAGCCCTGCCAAACACTCGTGAACCAACCCCCCCAACACACACACAATTTTACAAATAAATAGGTGTACATATTCTGCCTAGGTAACTTCTTTGTCAATATGATCCTCTCGGAGATCCCTCACTGAAAACAGCTCTGTATAATCTACTTAACACAGCAGGAAATACCCAGCTTCCTACTGTGTTTCCATGGGACCTTTCTCTGTATTGTCATTTTCCAGGCCTTGTGTCTCCTGTTTTGCATTGTGCTTTACCACAGTGTCCCATTTGATAACTGAAAACGCTTTATCTTTATTCATTTTTTCATTTCTTTTCCTAATTTGAATGCCAATACTCCGATGCCGCCAGCGCGGTTTTGACTAAAGAGCGTCCCCCTCTTCACCCCACCGGGCCTGATCTCCCTGAAAAGACAGACAGTTGTTGTTCTGCCAAGATCTGAAATTTATAGCTTAGATCCAGTCATGGCTTAAGCTGCCTGTTTCAGTTTAATTGAGCACTAATTCAACTCAAAGAGGCAGTGCACCAAGCTTATGTCTTTCGAAACTGGCCTTTATATCTGGCCACATCCCTTCGCATGTTTGGCAGAGGTCTGCTGGTGGAAACTATTTTGTGCATTATCTCTCCTAAGAATGGAGTGACCCATATCCGAGCCACAATTGTTGCTCTGCCAATATCTGGAAGATAATTAGCTTTCTTGCACCTTCAAAAACATCCTAAGGGAAAGCACTGCTTTTGAGCTCAGGCCCTAGCATTAAAGTTAAAGGCGTTCCTGCTCATGAATCCCTCAAGAAAAAAAGTCACATTTGATTGACATGATTATTAGGATTGCACATATTTTAGGAGCCTGTTCCATGTCTGCCAGCTTTAAATAAATTTTCACTGATATTATATATTATAAGCCCTGTCCATAGTACGGATTAAAATAAATAATAAATCTCAAAAGTATTTGTTTACCACATTCAACAGCTACATGGTTATTTATTATAAAAGGGTTAAAAAAAAAAAAAAAGCCCCTGTGTGTTAGTGTGAGGAGTTGGTGTGCATGGCTGCATGTAGATGGAGTGTACAATTACATTAAAATCCAACATTGTTTTTTCAGCAGGAAGAGCTAAAAATCAAGGTAAAAACTAAATCAAACTTCAGATGGTTGTAAAATGACAACCTCCATAGCATTGTTGAAAAATAAAACTATTCTGATGCTCTGGAAATTACACAGTTGCAAAAGAAATGTTCTTTTTGGCATGCTGCTACTTACCAGAAGCTTCAGACATCCTAATTACTAGCTGTCAACCCATCTGACAGCCTGGATTCACTTTCCTTTGTTCCCAATAGCACATCTCTGACCACAAATGTCGCCCCAACCCTCCCCCCATTCCCCCCCCACCCCCACAGCAGGACGTGGCACTAATCCACTTAAGGCAGGCTGGAGGTGAAATGCTTTGCCTTTAAAACCAGCAGACCATCTTTTGTTTCAAAACCTTTAAGTGGTGCTTTGGTTACATTTTGACATCCATGGTGTTTTCATTAGCACTAGTTGAAGCCATCAGTGTAAAAGAGGTTTCAATATGTCATAATATGTTTTCTTTAAAAACAAAACAAAACAAAAACAAAAACAAAAAAAACTGACATTGCATGCGTTTCAATTCAATTATACAAAACTGTAAAGAAAATGATCCCGAACATGAACACATTTATATTGTACAGCTTTTGACACCAGAGAAAGTTCAGTAAGGATGATGCCAGACGGGATGGTTACCTTGAAAGGAAAAGCCGGATGATAGCTTGTACCCAAGTGCGATCAGTGATGAGACAGATAGGAAGCCAAGCCCTCCACTGGGAGCTATCTGTCTACAATACCAGCTCTGTTTAAACATATTTGACAACTCTTTACCCTGCTGATATTCGACTACATTTCCCATACAGATCTGCTGTAAACACTCACAAATGTGTTGGCAACAATTCCACCCAACCCCCGAAACTAGAAGAATGGCAAGTATATTACAAGTAAGGATTAACTATTTTAGAAATTATGTGTAGAGATAAATGCACTGACATGCATTTATCTGAAGTTATTCAAGCACTCTACAATAGCTTGTGAAACGGTGTCGTAATTAACAGCCTGCAGGTAAAGTGTGCCTGCAAGGACAGCTTTCAGTTCTATGTCAGATGCATGTTCACAATTTAGGCCATGGAAAACAAATACAACGTGTAACACATACTGATCTTGTGCATCAGTCGACTCGTCAGTGACTAGACTGCGTTGTAATTGTAGCAGACAGTGCAGTTAAATCAGGTTATTACTGGATGTAATACACACTGTTTAAATTTGTTTGAGAAAGTTTCAAGTTAATGGTTTTTTCTCTCCCCCCGATAAGACAGAAGTCTTACTTTTAGGCTCTAATCAACAGATGGACTCGACAAATATTGATCTAGGTATGCTAAAATCAAATGTAAAATCTGAAGTGAAAAACCTAGGGGTTATTTTTTATTCTGCACTTTCCTTTGAAACACATATAAAATACATTACTAGAGTGTCCTTCTCTCATTTAAGAAACATTGCGAAAGTTAGATCATTCTTGTCCTTGGATGATGCAAAGAAATTAGTACATGCTTTTATTTTTTCTAGGTTAGATTACAGTAACGCTTTATTCTCTGGACTTACAAGTCATGCTATATCACGTCTACAGCTAGTGCAAAATGCTGCTGCTAGAATGTTAACTAGAACAAAAAAAGGGCTCACATTACGCCTGTGTTGGCATCACTGCATTGGCTTCCTGTGTATTACAGAATTGATTTTAAAATTATATTACTAGTTTTTAAAGCACTGAATGGACTATCTCCACAATATCTAAATGATATGCTAATTCCTTATCAGCCTGAACACACTCGGAGATCTGCAAATGCTGGCCTTTTATGTATTCCGAGGGTGAATGGTAAAAGGATGGGAGAGGCTGCTTTCTGTTTTAATGCCCCCACACTCTGGAACTCCTTACCCCCTTTTATCAGAGATGCACCTTCAATTGCAATCTTAAAATCTCGATTAAAAACATACCTTTTTAATATAGCTTTTCCATAACATTTGTATGTTTTACTGTTACTTCTGTTTTTAATAACTGTACTCTTTTCTTACTGTTTATTATTGTATTTTTGTATTTTTTTTTCTGTAAGTAAAGCACTTTGAATTGTACTGTACATGAATTGCGCTATATAAATAAAGGTTTATTATTATTATTGTTATTATTATTATTATTATTATTATTATTATTATTATTATGTTGCAGGACTGTTGGAGATCAGGATCTACCTCCCTTTGAAAAGAACTATTGTTTATTGCTATTACTTCAAGCAAAGTACCATCTTCTTTTGTTGGAACTTCAAACAGAGATATGGGAGAAGCTGCAGAAGATTGACTTCTTTAATGAAAATCAATAAGTATTTAAATATTAAACATTTTATGACTCGAGAAAGTAACTGTAGCTATTGTATCAAGTGGATAAATTGTTCTAGCAATAGAATATAACTTCCTGTTGTAGTGTGCAAGAAATGTATTTTGTTTGTGAAATGTGTAACTCAAAGGAGTTACCTAATAAATGCAGTGAGTTTGATCATTGCCCCATTTCTGAGTTAATTTGAATATAGAATCAATTGAGGTTGATAACATAGTGTCAGTTTGGTAGATCACAGCTAAACTAAATTAACACGGTAAAACTAATTTGATAAATTAGTTATTGAAATGTTGGATTCCATTCTGAATGGGAAGTTGAATTAATTCTCGTGCATTTGATATGAAACATGAACGAGACATGAGTATTGAAAATACTAATGCAAAGTAGACACTTTGTGTGATCAGCCATAATTACAGTACTGTTTTATAGCCTGATAACTCATCATCATCATCATCATCATCATCATCATCATCATCATCATCATCATCATCATCAAACTTAAATTAAAATGGTTTATTCAGTCTTTTCAAAAGCAACTTGACATTTTAGTGTGTTAGCCCTTACTTAAGGTACTATACTATGTTTATTTAAATTTCACTACAATACAGTTCCCTTAGATAATACATCACATTTCGTTTCTGGCAAATGTTGAGCCAACCCATAATCGTGCTCATATACTGGATCTGGTCATTACTCCTGGCCTGCTAGTTGACATTCTGCAGGCTGCTGATTTGGCTATTTCCGACCATATGGCTATATTATTTGAACATGAATTACCAGTATCCTTGCTTAAAACTAAGTGTACAATTACATATCGTAATATTAAGTCAATCACTCAAACTGCGTTTACTGAGGCTGTTTTATCTACACCCTTGTTTGATGAACAACCTTACACACTGGAGGACATCTTAACTCTTACAATACTACTATGCATAACGCTCTTGACAGGTTAGCACCAGAGAAAACATGCCTAGTCTCATATACTCGCTGCTCTCCCTGGTATAATGATCAGTTACACTCCTTGAAAACAGCAGGGCGTAAGCTTGAACGCAGATGGAGGGATACTGGCTTAACTGTGCATTTGCAAGCTTGGAGGCAGCATAAACGCAGTTATAAGGCTGCTATAAATTCGGCCTGATCATCCTTTTTTACCAATCTTATTAAGGATGGCTCTGGCAATTCTAGGTGTCTTTTTTCAACAATAAATCAATTGCTGCAGCCAAATTGTAAGTCCACACCCTCTGGTTCTAAAGAGCAATGTAATACGTTTTTGGAATTTTTCCAAATTAAAATAGACAACATTAGACAACAGCTTACACCTCCTTCTATGCCTGGTGTGTTGTCACCTGTTACAACAGAGTTTACAGGGCCTCTTTTCGTGGCTTCGTTGAGGTTACTCCATCAAGTCTGACTAAAACGGTTGCTAAAATGAATCCCACAGCCAGCTCTCCGGATCCTCTTATTGTTTCTAAATTTTCCAGCCGTCAGTTTTGTGGTGGCCAAGATCTTTAATGTGTCTCTGAGCACTGGTGCAGTCCCGTCAGCATTTAAATGTGCAGCAGTCACATCGTGGTTGAAAAAAACCTACCTTACACCCGGAAATTTTATGTAATTATAGGCCTATATCTAGTCTGCCATTTCTGGCAAAAATATTGGAACATATAGTGGCTAATCTATTATGTAATAATGAGGTTATGCTGCTTGGTTCTGTGTGTCAGTTCAGTAATGTGGTGAGCTTCAGTTTGGTTATTGACGGGCTTGAAATTAGAGTGAGTTCTGAAATGAGAAATCTCTGTGTTATTTTTGATCCTCGTCTAACTTTCAAAGCGCATGTTCGAAATGTTACCAAGGTGTCCTTTTTTCACCTGCGTAACACAGCCTGCTTAAGACCTATCCTCTCTCTATCTGATGCGGAGAGACTTGAGCATGCCTTTGTCTTCTCTCGACTTGATTACTGCAATGCCTTGCTTGCTGGTGCCTCAAAACTTAATAGGCTACAGTATGTTCAGAACTCGGCTGCTCGAGTCCTAACTAGAACTAAATCATTTGAATATATAACAACTGTTTTGGCATCCCTGCATTGGCTACCAGTTAAGTTCAGGATTTTAAAATATTACTTAACATATAAGGCCTTAATGGTTTGACACCAAGTTACATCCCCGATATGTTATTTGAATATACTTCTGTGCGAAACCTGCAATCTGCTGATGCTGGGCTCTTAAGAGTCCCAAAAATCAGGCTCCAGTCTATGGGAGATAGGGCTTTCTGTTGCTATGCACCCAAGTTATGGAATGCTCTTCCACAGATAAATTAAGGATTCAAAGAATGTGGATATTTTTAAGACACCTAAAAATATATATATTTTTTTTTAATTGGCATTTCAGCCTGTGTAAGGAACTGGCTTTTTATGAGTTTGCACAGTACTTGTGTTTTGTGTGTTTTGTTAACGTGTATAGCCTGCTGTGATTATTTATGATTATGTATTATTATTCTTGGACTGTAAAGCACTTTCAGATGTGTCGCATGATTTGCGCTATATAAAATAAAGATTATTAATATTCCATAGCATACGGTACATTCCATAGTCACTTAATAAGCACATGACTAAAATGGCAAAATGTAATAGGTATGCACTACACCCCTAATAAATATTAGGATGCACATGCATGTTTTTTGTCAAATAAGCATACAATTAACATCTGATTCCACCATTCAAATGTGTTACAGTAAGGCAAAAGCAATTCTGTAAATTACTTATGGTAATTTCAAAGTTGGATTCCACATGTTAACATTTTTGGAAACATTACGAGGATGGAATTGCCTGTCTCACATTTAATGTTATTTAATATGTGAGTTTTAATGCACAGCTTAAACCATGTTTTTCCATTTCCTTTTTGTGGTCTAAGTGTTCTTGTTATTTCCTAATGCATCATCTTAAACGCTGCAGGGCCCATTACTGTACCAGACGAAATAGCTCATAAAATCCAGAAATGCTGCTGTGCCTCAGGGCCACAGACTTATCATAAAGAGCAGCCATGTGACACAACCATTACACTCACCCTATGTGTATTCACTTCCACCAGAAGACTTATATTCCAAACTATGTAACCTTCATAAAGTAATGCTCGATCGTAAAAGGTTATCTGTGATGCGTCATTATTTAAGCTCAACTATATACGGTAGCCTCAACTGTATAGCTTAATATATATATATATATATATATATATATTTATATATATATATTTTTTAAGGCGTATTTATCTTTTAAACATTGCTCCACTTCTTGCTGGGCAGATTGTTTTCAATCTGATTAAATGGCAATTTGTTGACACGTCTTTTCCGAATTGACTCTGGTTGATATACATAATCATGCAAGACTATATCGGGAGTGTTTTTATATGGTTGTGAGACGCTAAGCCAATTAAAGTTATAGCAGAGACTGACCTTTCTTTTAATAAATAGAGAATGTACAAAATATATATATATATCACAAATTACTCCAGTTCACAACAAATCACCATAGCTACCTAAGCATCAGTTTTCGAATGCCTCCAACCATGTAAACTTAATTCCCACTGACAACAGCCATCTTCTCAAGTTGTTCCTGTCAAAACACTGCTAAACAGTGCATACAAAAGCTCAAATAATAATGCCTAGCATGAGTTCAAAACTGATGAATGTGCCTGTGGAGTGTGATAAAATGGGATTTCCATACAAATATAAAGCAATTATAAATCTTTACTAACGGCAGTCATTCTAAAACCACAGGGTGGGAATTAATTGTGCTCCTCACGTGCAAACAAGATATACATCAGGCAGTTAAATGACTCATAATATAAATTCTCTGTCACTGAAAAGACTGAAGGGGACAGTAAAATGTGAGTGATCTGTAAAACCAGAAAACCTAGTAAACAATGCTTCAGCAATGGGACTGGAGCAGGGCTTCCCAACCCTCGTCCTGGGGACCCCATAGGGGACACGCATCAAGGGTTTGCGACGGTGTTAAGGCCATAGCGCCGAGTTTACACCGCCCTTAAAATTACCCCGTATGTATTGTAACAAACCTTCACCACTCACGGTTCGTTGCCCCTTTAAAAAGCACAGACCCAGGACACAGAAATGGATTTTTAAAGCACTGACACGCTATTTTTAATAAACAAACAAACAAAATAAATAAGGTGATAATTAAACAAAACAATAAAACAATTAACAAAATGAAACTAAACAATTAAAGCCTGTGGCCTTCTGGGAAACATAGTCCTTCCCCCCCCCCCCAAGGACTACACTTTCTCACAGTATCATGACACTCTTGGCAAGTTAAGACCGTGTTAGCACTGCCAAAATGTGCTCCGCCATGCAATGCGCTCCACCGCTCATTAGCCATGGATTTAAAAGTGTGTCAAGACTTAATTATATGCGTGGACAAATTGTAGGTGGGGCTCATTTGTAAATGAAGTCTGTGATATTAAAATTAGATTTATGAAGAGGCAGAACAGCAGCGCCGGCCCTAAAAGGCTCCACAAATAAAAGTGATTTCAAATTGGTCTTATTTGGGCGCAAAGAAAGTCAGAAAGCAGCTGATAGGAAAAAGCATTATGGCAGCAGTCATATAGGGGCCCGAAAAATTCACTATATTTTTGAAAGAATCACAAATGACAATAAAAAAAAAAACAACGAATTTCACAGTGTCATGAAACCGGCATTTTATAAAATAAAAATAAAAAATAAAAAATTTTAATTACATTATAAGAACATAAGAAAGTTTACAAATGAGAGGAGGCCATTCGGCCCATCTTGCTCTTTAGTTGTTAGTAGCTTATTTATCCCAGAATGTCATCAAGCAGCTTCTTGAAGGATCCCAGGGTGTCAGCTTCAACAACATTACATTATTGTATTCTACTTATGTAAGTTGCCTAAAATGTGTTATCATTGATAGTTCATCAAGAACATCACCCAAAAACCGCTGGAACATTTTAACATTTAGCTTAGCTACTGAATCAACTCTTTAAAAATGTACATTCGCTATTGAAACAATCTTTAACAATGTAACAAACTTCTGCTGGAAACAAAGTTTAAAATGGTCTTTGTTGGTTGCAAAAAAAAAAGTAACAAGCAGACAAGAGTTTTTTTTTAAAAAACAACCTTGAATGACAAATTCGGCAATATTTTCGAGTTTTATAAACCTTGAAAACTTGACACATCAATTAAAATGACTAATTTATAGCCTATTTTGCTGCCTTTTATCCCAAAATATTAAACATGGGAGAAACGTTAACTGCAAACCTGAAATGACAAAACTGATGCTTTTGTGTTTTTCTTTATACACATTGTACATTTCTAGTAGTATTATAGAAATGTCATTGTACAATATGAGGAATTCAATCATGAAGCCGGTATTTGTTTGACCTCGTTGCTGTAGTAACCCAATCCATGGCATTGAGCTGGACCGTGTACAGCTACTGTAGCGCTGCTTCTACTTGATAAAAGTATGAAATCAAAAGGGGAGGTGAAGAGTACAGTAATGTAAAATAACTAAGGAAAAAAGAATGCATATTTTTCATGGTATGCAGTCAAATACACAATTTCCGTGAAATTTGTGATATTGTGAATTTTCAGGGGCATTTCTTATGACGGAGAGTACGGCTCCTAACATTACTGAACAACCCAGGAACAGAGGGAGTACTGAGAAGAAGGGAGAGTATTTAGGGTCCGCATTACCCTTTTTGATCTCCCTAAAGATTAAATTATAGCTTGATACCGGCTATTTCATTATGTATAATTGTTTGTACTGGTCGTATAATAAACTTGGTTCATTATATCCTTTTCATTATGCATATTTGGTTTTATCCGTCGTATAATAACAACATAATATAAAGTCAGGACACTTAGTCAACACAGGTAATTGCCTCTCTAAAATGACCTACCTATTGTTCAATTGAGGTAGCCCATTTGGAGGGGAGGCGCTATTTTTCAGATTAGTCTGTTAATCTGTGATACCGGTAGCCCATTTTGAGGGTTTCAGAACACCGGCACAGGAGCATTTTCGCAGTTAAATGTAGCACCTTACGCTGTGCCTCATTAATTTTGGGCCAGTTAATACATGTGGGATGGGGTAAAATTGTGCCGCGGCAGAGCGCTACTTTACACTTCGCCAATTTAGCATCTTGATACATGTCACCCCATGTGTCTTCTGGTTTTCATTCCAACTGAGCTCTCAATTACTTAACTAGACCCTTAATTGAACTAATAATTTGCTTAATTCTTAATTGTTCTCAGCTGCTAAAAAGTTGCAGAGTTCAAGTTATAACATGTTATAGCTGACTTGAAATCTGCAACTGTTTAAAAGCTGAGCACAAGTGAAAATGTCCAATTAAGTAAATTACTAGTTCACTTAAGTTTAGTTAAAGTAATTGAGAGCTCAGTTGGAATGCAAACCAGAAGACACATGGGGTCCCCAGGACCAGGGTTGGGAAGCCTTACTCTAGAGGCTCTTTGTTCTCAGTGACCACATGTTCTGCATTCCTTACCTGGATGTAACCCTGTGTCACTTAGACCCATGGGGTTTCCAGCAACTCTGAGCATGCTACAGTTCAATCGGTTTATATTCTAACATCGATGCCATTTTCCACCACTAAATGTTCACTTACTTGTTTAACAGTTGAAATGCCTGACACACTACACATGAAAACATCAGGAAAACATCAGGAAAATAAAGCATTAACATCAGGAAAGCAAGTGAGTAAGGTTCATTCTGTGCCACAAATGTAAAGCCATCAGTAACATGAAAAAGATGATCTCCATGACCAATATTCACTGTTCATAGATAGGACAAATTCCTCCAGATCCCCCCAGACTCTGATACTAAAGAACATCCAAACCAAGTTTCTGCACAATTTAGTAAGCACTTCTCTAGATATATGTAGAATGGCATACAGTGGGAAACACATGTTCCAACCCCTGTGCCATAAAATGCTGCCTGTCACAAAGGTGACACATGGCAGCAATCCTGAATCTCATGAAACACTTTGATTCAGCTGCGCTTCATTATTCTTGCCACCAAATGGTCAAAGAAAACGGAAACATTGCTTAAAAAAACAGCAGGGGGCGCTGTGGGCATCCATTATATGCTTTTGGAAGTCAAAGCTTTAAGGAAAGAATCTTTCAAGATCGGAAGGGACAGCTACAAAATATAGCCAGGAAGTCTGGATTGTTTTGTGTTTTCTTTGTTTTTTAACATAGATAAATTTGCATTGAATGTTATTTGTAATGTCTCCTTACTGTATTTTTCCGATATACAGTATAGGACCTTGTGACAGGCTAGCTCTAGTGATGACATCAGACCAGAAAGGAGTACACAGACAGACAGTAGTGGTGAGTGAATCTGAGACGCTGTTGCGCTCAGTGTTTTAATAACACACAAAAAATAAAAAGGTTGAACAAAACAGAAAACAGGACATGGCACTTGAGGCCAAAATAAACAGACAAACAAAACGAATAGACAACAAACAGGGTGGACGAACAGACACAAACAAGTACCGCGCTGGTGCTTCCAGCGCGAAATAGCAATTATTTTCTATAAATATCTCCTTCTCTCTCACCCGTTCTCCACTCATGACACACAACCCCGAGTGAGTGAAACGTGCATCTATACATACAATTGTGCTGGGATTGATGCAATTACCAATTAATTATTCACCTGAATCCCAGCACGTGAACTAAATCTGTGCAACCCCGTGCTCACATATTATTAACTACTTTAAATGCACGTGAAGTGAAGTGCAATCCCTGTGCCTAAATACAATTACACATTTTAAATAACTCGTGCTACACACACCCATTTATATCCCGTGCAGCAATATCTATACACCAACATTAACACACCACACGCAACATATAACACAGAAATGCACACAGGGACGGGGCACATTGCCACAGACCTGTACGGCTGTCTACCATTGTGTAATAACAAATAATGATGAACGAGAAGCCATTTGATTTATTTATATATATATATATATATATATATATATATATACACACACACACCCACACACACACAGTATATATATATATATTATATATATATCTATGTTTATGACATAGTTTATTTTATTTACATGTAGCTTACATTAACGTTGCTTTTGGGAGTCTTCTCTGTATGATTACATGTCAGACAGACAGTAGGACAGACTACTTCCATAACGCCCAGATAATGTACTCAATACCTGGTGCAAAAGAAAATCCTCTGCAAGTTTCATCAGAATTGGACAAGATGTTGTTATAGATTTTTTTTAGGTTACAGGTATTAAGTTTAATATGAAACACTGAAAAGAAAGTTTGTAAATGCATTTTTAAGTGACGAAAAATATACAGTTGGTGACATTGTTAAGGAAGTTTTGCATTTTGTCTTTGTTTTGATTCCAGTGCAAGACATACTGGCTGTCATCAGCTTTGGTTAGTGTGATAACGAGAGACAGTCAGCTTCCCACCTGAAAGATAATATTTTTCTATGAGCTTTGCACACTGCATACAGAACAAAAGAAGCTTGTGGAGCTGCAAAAAGAGCTGAATGACATTGACAGGGAGCAGCAGATTACAAACCATGATCCACCCAGTGTTATGAACCTGCATACCACACATGCTGAAAATCGTAACTGACTGCCATTATTGAGGTGCAAACACTACGCAACAGCAATGAAGAAGATGCCTATCAACATGTCAGATTATCCAGGAAAGAAACCCAGAAAGCAGATTTTATTTCTTAACACACAATTCTGGAGTTAAGTTCAACCAAATGTTTTTTTTTTTTTTTTCTTAGGAGGTACAGGTAACATGAATAAAAATAAAATAAATATAAAATATGGAAGCACCTGTGAATGGTCCCTCACATACATTTTATATGCAAACTGCTTTCTGTAATGTATAAAATCTGCAAGTCCGTTTCAGACATGATGAGCAATAATAAGCACATTACATACTTGAATACAGGGCCGGTAATACAGTAGATTCTCAGTTAACAGTTTTTTTTTTTTTTTGGTAGCAACTTTCTTTTAATGATTGTTGATATCTTTGTTATATGATATGCCTGTGTTCTTTAATAATGTTTAAATAGTGTTAGTGACTACCTAGATTGCTCAATTATGCTTTATGAGAATTATGGTTTCTCATACAGTAGAATGAGGATGAAGTTGAGGTTAAAAACTGCATTCCACAGCTTGTTATCCCAAATATAGAAATTAACAACCCATAAGTGATACAATTTAAAACATGTACATTTAGCTAACGTTTTTGCATCGTGCATTTATCATCCTAATGTGATACAGCCCTATGCATTTTGTTGCTTAACTTACAAGGAGTTTGGTTGTATCTTATAGAAAGCCAGAGAGACAAGATTAATGATGCGTTATGGTATTACTGGGGTCGGTGGTGCTTACAGTAAGGGGAAGGTCATAACAATTTATTGCCAATCCAATCTGTACTTACAGAGGGGAGTTACTTAATTCAAACCCCAAATGATTTCAACCCCCCCCCCCCCCCCCCCGAGAAGGGCAGTTAAATAAGGGATCCAAAGTATATCACAAATGAAACGGAGAGTCAAAACATAGTAGGTATACAACATCTCACTTCAGTTGAAAGTTTAAAGAAAAAATATAAAACAAAATCGTGTTGATGGAATATTTCCATATACAGTCAGTATAGAGTTGGCATCTCTCCTGGCATCTCTAGCGCAAAAACACAACTTGCCTCATGTGTTATTCTGATTAACTTCCTTGGACTGCTACAGTACACAGGCTGCTTCAGGTTCATATGATATGATGAGGATGCTGCCTGAGGACAGCCTCACTGGCTTTAAAGAGCAATCATTTCAATGTCATTTCAATGCGCTTTCCCCAAAGCAGTAGCACAAGAATGTTGATTTAAACTAACAGCTAAAAGAATATTGGACAGAGTGAACGTGTTTCTTTCTAGTTTTTGCAAAATTATAACTGCAAATGGTAGATTATTTATATTATTCCCTCAATTTGAAAATACAATATAGACATAAACGTTTCCTAATGTAACATACATCACATCAGGGAGCTTTCCAAAATAGATTAGGTAATACAGTCGCCACCGCTTAGAACGGGCATGTTTGTGGTATAAACTCCCACACAATAATCTGACATTCAAAATGTCCCCCCATTCAACAGTACAGTAATCAAACCAAACAAACGTGTACGCGGTTAAAAATCTTCATTAAGACACTCATTACACTGATAAGAAAAAGATTTATTAAAACCTATGAATGTAATAAAAAGTACAGTAATCCATCGCGTATCCGACTGCAACGGGACCAGAGTAAGGGCGGATATGTAAAAAGGCGGATAAATGAATCCTGTTTTAAATACCATTATACACAGCTGTAACAATTACTGTACTACATTGTAATTGTTTTGAGATTCAGCTTTTATTAGGGAGCTCCCCCAAATCCCTTGTTTAGAAAGATACAGGCTATTAATGCTTGTGACAGAGTAGCCGTCTGCCGTGTGCATTCGCTGCTGAGTGACAGGCAGATCGAGACGGAAGTTGAAGTTGATACTCCCGCAGGAGAACAGGATTTATTTACATATTGTAGTGCTGCGCTGCGGGGTTTCCAGGATATAATGAGACAGACAACAATTGCGTTAGAAATCAGTAGGAAACCGCTGTATTTATTTTATTTTTTTTTAGCTTTTAGTGAACCTCTCCTCTCGCTCACAAACTCAGTCTCTCAATTCTCTCTCTCAATTCTCCCACCGCCAGATCCCGCTTCTCTCTTTCAAACTGTCATCTCCACAGTAGAGAGTGACATTAAGACGGGACTCCCACGGTACGAGAATACATTTCTCTTTATGTTTGAGGGAATGGATGGAAACAGAAATGAAACTGGCAGGAGTGGGTGGGACCGGGAATAAAGTGTTGTAAATCTCATGGGAACGAATAGGAGTGTAATTGAAGGCTGCGGGAATGGGTCAGAGTAACACTGAAGGTTGCGGAAAGAGCAGTACAGTAGCAAACTTTAGCTTTTCAGACAAGCTATAAGAACTTTAGATGTTGTAATATTAAACCAATCAATATGAGATGTTGTAAAATTAAACCAATCAAATGCGTACCCAGACTTCTGGGTATCCATATATTTACCAAGACAGACACAAAAACCCTCCTATCAATGACACTCATTTTAATTGACACACCCCATTTAGTGATGTCACTGGCCCACCAATTCAATTCAACCCCACTGCATCTTGCCATCATTGATTGTAACTAACATTTACAGTAAAACTGTAAAATACCTAAACTAATTTAAAATGGGTCAATCTCAGCAAATAACTGGATTAATTAAACTTACTGGGAGTTCAGGTTGGAGTGAAACTCAAAAGACTGGTCGCCCTTGAGTTATTTATTTTTTCTGTTATCAACACATTACGCATAATAAAATGTGTAACGTAGGTTTGTGTGGTTCTTGTTATTCTTGTAATAGGCTGCCTGAAAGGTATGTCATACAGCGAGAGGTTCTCTTTTTCTTAAATATCATGGGGCGTGGTGGGACAGGACATTTTTTGACAGGAAGGGAATGAAAAATATATATATATATACTTAGAGAACGGGATGGGAATTCTGGGAACAACAATTACATTGAATCATTTTTGATGGGATGGGACAGGAACATTTATTATGGGACGGAACTCAAATTTCAATCTCGTGTCACTCTCTACTCCACACACAAACCCAAGTCCCTCCCCCTTCCTCACTCATTGGTCCAGCACTCCCTATGTCTGACTGGTCGTGTCAGACCTGCTCCCACCCCCCTCAGTGATGCACTCACACACAGGCAGTCTTTCAGCTCTAAGTCACACAAACAACAAAACACACAGAGAACGCTAACAGATCTGAACAAGAATAACACCGTTTACAAACTCTCAATTTTTACAGAGTACTCCCATCCCCTTCCCCAGTCCATAATCAGGTCCATTCCCACATTGTCTAGGGAATCAGCTTCCCCTGCACTACAATATAAACACACTGAATAGCTCAACCAGCTCTGGTCTTGTCAGAATTTCAGTTTCGGTTGTATTTTCGTCAGCACCCTCCTCCTCAACTACAGAACCCCCTGCTTTCTGAAGCAACATTGCATTGTTTGCGGACTGACAGAGTTCCAAGCATGCTTTAGCAAGCACACAGCATCTAACAGAAACATTTTATTTACATAGCCGCAAATGTTATTTTTATTTACACAGCCAAAGGTACAGTACAGGGGTAAATCGCTCAGTAACGAGGTTACTGCTCGTGTATTTGGGTCAGCTGAATGGCAAAGCAACGAGGTGAAAACAGCCAATTGGTGGATTAGTAAGAGAGATTGCTACAGTATAAGCAGTGCGTTTGTTATTTAAATCTACGTGAATGGCACATAACGAGATCCAAACAGATGAGCTTGCCCGAAATATATGGCGTGCTTAACACGACATAAACGATGCCTTTGTTCTTGAAATCAATGGGAATGGCAAACAGCAACGCTATTTGTACAATATAAGCGGCTGCCTGAAATAACCCTGTATGGTGTATGTGGTGGATATTGCAATGCTTTTTTTAATGTTACAGAGTCTTCTGTTTAGTTTTGACATGTGAAGGTAATATTGGTTTCTCCACATTGCGCCAGCAATGTACCTCAATCTGGCCCTAGAGAAACCATCATATTTAGGGGTGAGTAAGCAGTTAAACCTCCATGTTCAACCAATCATTGCTGTCCAGTACCAACTGTGGTTTGTGTGATGTCAACACCTGTCCACTCATTTCAGAATAAAGGCTGCTACAAAATTAATAGAACCTATACTTTTGAGAACTATCTTTCACAACACAGGTAACACGACAGGCAAAGCGGGAGTGACACCAGGGAGGCACTGGAGCAATGCGAAATAAATAAGATTGAATCCTATTTTTTTGCGATTCAATGCATGCGGTCCAGCAGAACGAAGCAGTATTCAGAATGGAAAAAAATAATACTTACCATGGGAAAAATACCCAGAGCTTTATCACAAAGGTCATTGCAATTATAAAGATACAGATCTGAAAGACAATATATGGTAGTCCACTTCGAAGGAACTGGATAAGCCAGATATGTATGATTTATTGCCATATACTGTATGTTGAAGTACCATCAAAGAAGACACTCATAATTTCCACATCATGTTGCTGAATATGTACCAGTCTTGATCATAGTTTTGTCAATTTCAGTTTTTAATAGTTGTATAGATTTGGAAGTTTTCAAACCTGTTACATTGCCTCTGTAACGCTTCTTGTGTGTACGGTCATGTCGCCAAATGAAACATCGCACTGCGTCTGCCTTTAGCCAGCTATACTGTAGATACCAATTCCAAGCTTCATTTGGGGGAAGAAAACAATTCATTCCAAACCACAGCCGTTCCTTTCTTTTATTTTTTGGTATACATTTTTAATTCCCAGCCTATCCACAGTCACTTTAGTTTTAACGGATTTCAGTTTAATGGCACACATGTTCAATTTAAGTAGCATGGAATGTAGCTGGCAGCTGGAGAGGAGACGAGAATGTCTCAGCGTGTGGCAGCTCATATGTATTTATTATTACAGCATCTTCCCTAATCAACAATTCCATTACTGTTGCAGCCCTTTGCGTAGTTATTGGTGATTAAAGCTGCATCCCATAGAGCTCTCCTTATGAGATTTCAGCCAAGAGTAGCTTATGCAGTCTTCATTTTCTGCAGAAAGATAACTAAGAATAGATTAAAATATGCCTTAGAAGTTAGCAGACGGCTCTGTGACATCTGGAGAAACATCTGATTCTTTTCCAACACCAGACTACATTAAGGTAATGCAATACTCTTGTAACTGTAGTTCTTTCTCTTCCGAGCAAAAGACAACGCTGTCAGTACTATTGAGCTCCAGAGCTCTGATCAATTTTAAATCCCACATACACAAAACATAATTTACAATAGCAGTATGGAAAGCCTAGAAATCATGTGAGGGGTTACTGGATATCCTAAAAATAGTAATTCAACCATGGAAAATAACAGAAGAGTATATCAACCAAAAGTAGAAGGCGAGCTACATATACAACTGTATTTGCCAATCCATATTTTGCAGACAAAAAGCCCTCCTTTGAGAGACAAAAACAACATCTGCCTACCTTTCTTTTCCATGGAACACAGCTGAAATAATTCCAGTTTAATTAAAAAGTTCCACAGAACACAGATTAATCTGCATACCAAGATGAAGATGGAAATGTGCCCCGTTTTCAGGTTCACTTGGGCATCAAATTAGCCCTGCTTGTCATTTCTGTTTATTAAACCTAGGAATTTTGTTATTTCTCTTGTAGGTGTATTGTTGGAAAGAAAGGCTGCATAGAACAAAAAAACCCAAAGCAAACCAAACTTAGTGTTGTCCAATGAAGTACTGAATGCATTTCAAGGCTGTCAAATATGACACTGTGTTCTCTAAAAAGACAAAATATTCCATTCATGACCAACAGGGTTGTGCATTTTTTGATCCATCCAATACAAAATATTATGATGCAGTAAAGATATTAAGAACTTATCAACTGTTACAGACGTGCTCAAATTTGTTGGTACCCTTACAGCTCATTGAAATAATGCTTCATTCCTCCTGAAAAGTGATGAAATTAAAAGCTATTTTATCATGTATACTTGCATGCCTTTGGTATGTCATAGAATAAAGCAAAGAAGCTGTGAAAAGAGATGAATTATTGCTTATTCTACAAAGATATTCTAAAATGGCCTGGACACATTTGTTGGTACCCCTTAGAAAAGATAATAAATAATTGGATTATAGTGATATTTCAAACTAATTCGTTTCTTTAATTAGTATCACACATGTCTCCAATCTTGTAGTCAGTCATTCAGCCTATTTGAATGGAGAAAAGTAGTCACTGTGCTGTTTGGTATCATTGTGTGCACCACACTGAACATGGACCAGAGAAAGCAAAGGAGAGAGTTGTCTGAGGAGATCAGAAAGAAAATAATAGACAAGCATGGTAAAGGTAAAGGCTACAAGACCATCTCCAAGCAGCTTGATGTTCCTGTGACAACAGTTGCAAATATTATCAAGAAGTTTAAGGTCCATGGAACTGTAGCCAACCTCCCTGGGCACGGCCGCAAGAGGAAAATCGACCCCAGAGTGAACAGAAGGATAGTGCGAATGATAGAAAAAGAACCAAGGATAACTGCCAAAGAGATACAAGCTGAACTCCAAGGTGAAGGTACGTCAGTTTCTGATCGCACCATCCGTCGCTTTTTGAGCGAAAGTGGGCTCCATGGAAGAAGACCCAGGAGGACTCCACTTTTGAAAGAAAAACATAAAAAAGCCAGACTGGAATTTGCTAAAATGCATATTGACAAGCCACAATCCTTCTGGGAGAATGTCCTTTGGACAGATGAGTCAAAACTGGAGCTTTTTGGCAAGTCACATCAGCTCTATGTTCACAGACAAAAAATGAAGCTTTCAAAGAAAAGAACACCATACCTACAGTGAAACATGGAGGAGGCTCGGTTATGTTTTGGGGCTGCTTTGCTGCGCCTGGCACAGGATGCCTTGAATCTGTGCAGGGCACAATGAAATCTCAAGACTATCAAGGCATTCTGGAGCGAAACGTACTGCCCAGTGTCAGAAAGCTCTGTCTCAGTCGCAGGTCATGGGTCCTCCAACAGGATAATGACCCAAAACACACAGCTAAAAGCACCCAAGAATGAATAAGAACAAAACATTGGACTATTCTGAAGTGGCCTTCTATGAGTCCTGATCTGAATCCTATCGAACATCTATGGAAAGAGCTGAAACTTGCAGTCTGGAGATGGCACCCATCAAACCTGAGACAGCTGGAGCAGTTTGCTCAGGAAGAGTGGGCCAAACTACCTGTTAACAGGTGCAGAAGTCTCATTGAGAGCTACAGAAAACGTTTGATTGCAGTGATTGCCTCTAAAGGTTGTGCAACAAAATATTAGGTTAGCGGTCCCATCATTTTTGTCCATGCCATTTTCATTTGTTTTCTTATCTACAATATTATGTTGAATAAAAAAACAAAAGCAAAGTCTGGATTTCTGTTAAATATGGAATAAACAATGGTGGATGCCAATTACTTTTGTCAGTTTCAAGTTATTTCAGAGAAAATTGTGCATTCTTCGTTTTTTGTGGAGGGGTACCAACAAATTTGAGCACGTCTGTATATTACTGTAGGATAAGCTGCTGTGAACCAGAGTAGCACAATACTAAGAGCGCCATTAGCTGCCCTAACTCATCAGGCATACAAATTCAAAGTCTAAATAAATTGCTTAGTTATATAACTAGGGTAATTATCATCTTAGACTCAATTGCAATGAGGACCCAGAAACATCAACAAAGATATAGGATACACATTTATTATACATAATTAAACACACAGTATTAGCTAAATGCTGAGACACCTACAGTAAGCAACACATATTGATAAACAGTACCTTCACCACTATAGCTGGTTTGATGCAAGCCCAGGTCTGACAACAATCAGAAACACATTTCCTTCATCTGCTGACTGTCTGGGGACAATCTGGAAAGTCTGGAGGCATTGTATGCTCTACATAAGAAAAAAACAAGGCATATTTTCTGGAAGTCTCTCAGAGGGGCCTTCAAATTGTAATTAAATATTTTATGATGAAATCAATGTTATTACAATGAATAACTCATTGTAAATGAAGTGCAGGTTTTTTTTAGAAAATGTATGCTGAAGATGTGAAAATTCAATAAGTAAAGGATTGCTGCTGAAGGTCACTCCTGGTATAACATGTTCTAAAACCCAATGGTCATAGTCGGCGCTCTTGGTAAGCTGTGTACTGAGTGTTTTACACATTGAAAAAACACTATTTACAGTGCCTTGCGAAAGTATTCGGCCCCCTTGAACTTTGCGAACTTTTGCCACATTTCAGGCTTCAAACATAAAGATATGAAACTGTATTTTTTTGTGAAGAATCAACAACAAGTGGGACACAATCATGAAGTGGAACAAAATTTATTGGATATTTCAAACTTTTTTAACAAATAAAAAAAAAATTGGGCGTGCAAAATTATTCAGCCCCTTTACTTTCAGTGCAGCAAACTCTCTCCAGAAGTTCAGTGAGGATCTCTGAATGATCCAATGTTGACCTAAATGACTAATCATGATAAATAGAATCCACCTGTATGTAATCAAGTCTCCGTATAAATGCACCTGCACTGTGATAGTCTCAGAGGTCCGTTTAAAGCGCAGAGAGCATCATGAAGAACAAGGAACACACCAGGCAGGTCCGAGATACTGTTGTGGAGAAGTTTAAAGCCGGATTTGGATACAAAAAGATTTCCCAAGCTTTAAACATCCCAAGGAGCACTGTGCAAGCGATAATATTGAAATGGAAGGAGTATCAGACCACTGCAAATCTACCAAGACCTGGCCGTCCCTCTAAACTTTCAGCTCATACAAGGAGAAGACTGATCAGAGATGCAGCCAAGAGGCCCATGATCACTCTGGATGAACTGCAGAGATCTACAGCTGAGGTGGGAGACTCTGTCCATAGGACAACAATCAGTCGTATACTGCACAAATCTGGCCTTTATGGAAGAGTGGCAAGAAGAAAGCCATTTCTTAAAGATATCCATAAAAAGTGTTGTTTACAGTTTGCCACAAGCCACCTGGGAGACACACCAAACATGTGGAAGAAGGTGCTCTGGTCAGATGAAACCAAAATCGAACTTTTTGGCAACAATGCAAAACGTTATGTTTGGCGTAAAAGCAACACAGCTCATCACCCTGAACACACCATCCCCACTGTCAAACATGGTGGTGGCAGCATCATGGTTTGGGCCTGCTTTTCTTCAGCAGGGACAGGGAAGATGGTTAAAATTGATGGGAAGATGGATGGAGCCAAATACAGGACCATTCTGGAAGAAAACCTGATGGAGTCTGCAAAAGACCTGAGACTGGGACGGAGATTTGTCTTCCAACAAGACAATGATCCAAAACATAAAGCAAAATCTACAATGGAATGGTTCACAAATAAACATATCCAGGTGTTAGAATGGCCAAGTCAAAGTCCAGACCTGAATCCAATCGAGAATCTGTGGAAAGAACTGAAAACTGCTGTTCACAAATGCTCTCCATCCAACCTCACTGAGCTCGAGCTGTTTTGCAAGGAGGAATGGGCAAAAATTTCAGTCTCTCGATATGCAAAACTGATAGAGACATACCCCAAGTGACTTACAGCTGTAATCGCAGCAAAAGGTGGCGCTACAAAGTATTAACTTAAGGGGGCTGAATAATTTTGCACGCCCAATTTTTCAGTTTTTTATTTGTTAAAAAAGTTTGAAATATCCAATAAATTTCGTTCCACTTCATGATTGTGTCCCACTTGTTGTTGATTCTTCACAAAAAATTACAGTTTCATATCTTTATGTTTGAAGCCTGAAATGTGGCAAAAGGTCGCAAAGTTCAAGGGGGCCGAATACTTTCGCAAGGCACTGTACGTAGGATATTTAAATTGAATGCGTAAAGAGCACGCATTACAATTTTGCTGTATACCTTGAGTTTGCATGTTATCAAGCTTTTGTACTTCGTTGGTTCCCGGCATCTCAACGGTCAATTGTGAATAGCATAAGGTAGTTACTGTAGAGAATGGATCATAGAAATGCCAGAACAGCTCATTGTAGGAATTTCCAGAAACATGTGTCCAATAACTGTGGGTTTGCAATAAAAAATTAAAACATTTAGAAACTGTTTAATACAGTTGCTAACTACACAGAGAGCAGCAACTTCCCAGACAATAATATTATTTATACTACTAAGGCCGGACTGCAAAAATGGCTGCAAAAATACATTGTTGGGTCTTTTTTCATGGTGGAAAATAAGAAAAGCCATATGTACAGTATTTATTGAAATGACTTCAGGTAATGATGAATTTTACTCACCCAAAACACATTTTACTCACAGTGCCTAAATTAGAGAGTAAATTACACAATGACCCAAAACTGTATCTGGAGAGCTGGTGATAGTAAAACTTGCAATAAAAATGTGAACGTGTTGTCTGTGGTACTGCACCATATACCAACAATGGTACAGTGAATGATGGCCTAATCACGGTTGACTAAAGCCCTGTTCACACTTGTATCAGAGTGATCCTGGTAAAATCCGTTTCAGTTTAGAATATAGCGAAGATATTCTGTATTACGCCAAGATACTCAACTCCACGGAATATCTACAGGGACATCCGTCACGCTGCGTGCAAAGGGTTGTGGGATATAGAAAGCTCGGGAGAAAATGTTCTATTGACAGTCAATGGAACGGTGTCGGATTGAACTGCTTTGAGCTTATTTTATCAATGTTTAAAAATATTTAAAAAAAACATGAAGTCTATTTTACTATTGTCAAGGGTGTCTTGATGAAAAACATAGCCCGTGGTAATGATGACATACCGTAATCTATACGAAAAATGCACCTTTCTGAATGCAGTACCAGAGACGACGCATGCGCAGAAAACAGCGATGAGCGTTTCACACAGTATTAGAGTAGACGGGTGCAATTATAAAACTTGGATTTACTGGTATTAGCCATCAGTTTGTATATGTTTTTACTACTGTAACTTAGCTGTTAATACAAAAAGAAATACATTAATTAAACAAGGATGACTGAAGTAAAGGTGGAGCTGAGAATCTTGGTAATATACAGTATCATTGGTGGAAGTGTGCGCATGCCTCAGACTCATCCATTATGTTGTTGTACCAATCCACCTGTCCACACTTGATCTGTTCCGAGTCATATCGCAACTGTACCGGTACGAAACTTGCTATTGTGTGTGATTTGTATTGATATATAGATATACCGTTATGACGCATATAACAACTCCAGTGTGAACAGACTTTGCAATACTGTTCCACAACTAGACCAGTATACAAATGCAAGTGTGAACAGGGCACTAGTTATTATTATTATTTTTTTGTTTATTTAGCAGACACCTTTATCCAAGGTGACTTACAGAGACAACTCAGGTGTGTGAACTATGCATCAGCTGCAGAGTTACTTACAACAACGGCTCACCTGAAAGACGGAGTGCAAGGAGGTTACGTGCTCAGGATCACACAGTGAGGGAGCTGGGATTTGAACTGGGGACCTCCTGGTTACAAGCCCTTTTCTTTAACCACTGGACCACACAGCCTCCTATATTAGCTACAGTTAATAGTTAATGAGTAAAACTTGTTGTAGGTGAAGGTCATAGACCACATAGTGTCTGGCATTTGGGCTCCTTTTACATCTTTGAGCTACAGAAAAAAAGCATTGTTATTCTACTAAGATGTGTTTGTAAGTCTCAGATTTTAACAATATACTGTTGACTCCCAGAGTTTTTAATGTGCTTTACACTACAGCTTTTTCAAAATGTTTAGACCAATTAGTTTCAACAAGTGAAGCTGTACAGTTTATTAATTAACAATATGAACTGGGTCATAAATATCATTCAGGAACAATGAGGGAGTGAAGCATAATGTGTTTAATAGGCACAACAAGATAACTGTTGATACTACCCATTCTGTATGGCAACTGGATTTGTTGCTCTGTTTACAGTAGTCCTTCATATACCCTGTTCACACTTGCATTTTTATACCGGTATCGTTGCAGAACAGTATCGCAAGTTATGTTCACACTGGAGTTGTTACCGGCATTGTACTGGTATAACTGTATCGATACGAAACCCAGACAACAGCAAGTTTAGTACTGGTACAGTTGCGATATGACTCGGAGCAGTGAAGTGTGGACAGGTGGATCGGTACGACAACGGAATGCATGAGGTATGTGCACACTTACACCAAGGATATTCTATTACCAAGATTCTAACTCTGCCTTTACTTCGGTCATCCTTGTTTAATTAATGTATTGCTTTTTATATTTTCAGATAGGTTACAGTAGTAAAAACATATAAAAACTGACAGCTAATACCAGTAAATCCAAATTTTATAATTGCACCCGTCTACTCTAGTACTGTGTGAAACACTCATCTCTGTTTTTGTCGCATGCACCATCTCTGGTACTGCGTTCAGAAAAGTGCATTTTTTGTACAGATTACGGTATGTCTTCATTATCACGGGTTATGTTTTTTGTCATGACACTCTGGACAAGAATGAAATAGACTTCACAATTTTTTAAAATATTTTTAAACATCGCTAAAATAAGCTCAAAGCAGCTGAATCCAACACCGTTCCATTGACTGTCAACAGAAAATCTAATTTTACCAGTATTAAGCTACTGACATCTGGGTTGGTTGTGATAATTCATCACACAAACTATTATTGAATGCTCATCAGCAGTGCTACTTTCTAGTAATTGTTAAGTGATGCGGTCCCATCATTCCTCATTAACTCGTAAAGAAATGAGCAGCTGTACTGATACCGACCCACTGTTGACCTCAATCAAACTGATGAAATTACCATACTAATCAATTAACATAGCTTCACATTTCCTTAATTTGAGACCCTAATTATCTAGCCAACATATGCAACAAAAAGAATCCTATCTTGCAAAACACCTATTGCTTTTTTACACTGCATCTGTATAACACAGCCGTCCAAACTCAGCATGAAATGAATTGTCACAAGCAGCCACGGTAACAGTTTAATTTTGCAACACTTTTAAACTTTGGAGATCTGAATTGTTGTGCTTGTTTCATTACTCATGTATTGCACAAGGAATATTTTACTAAAATGAAATTCAGCCAAGTTCAGCCAATTGACCCTAGCTTTTTGGAAGATAAGACTAGTTATATACAGTTAAAAACATCAGCTATGTTAAAAGTAAAGAAAAAAAAAAACATATTAACCTAGGGAAAATCTATTTCCTTATCAGCAACAGCAGAAGCGTCCATTTTATTTCAGTTAGTTGCATGCATATTAGATCAGTATTAGAATATGAAGTAAAACAAAGAAAGATTGTGGTTTCCAGTTTGGGCTTGCTAGAATCCAGTCCCATAAAACAGGGAACAGCGATATGTTCAGCGACCTATGTGTTTAATTTGTTCAGATTTAATTAATTATTAGCCCTGAATGCCTAGTGGAAATACCACATTATTGGAAGTCCAACATTCTTCTAATTGTTTTGTTCAGTTTACTGAATGTGTTCATTCTTTGTTACACATACACTTTCACCATATAAAGCAAATTACAGATTTCACATGCTGGAACAAGAAAGACACAGTCAAGCAAAACGCAGATGTGATATATTGATTGGAGTAACTTATGTGCATCTCTTAGTGCAAGTTATTTTTAACATGCTACAGATAGTTGGTATTTCAGTGCTAGTTTTGTGAGGCTTTTTTGTAACATGGACTGATGTTCGCTCTGGAATGTCGACACTTCCAGAACAGAATTCACTTGCAGCCCAGATTTGAACAAGGTCCTAAAGCCCAGTATCCTAAGCAAGGACATTTCTACTGTAACACCTTAGCATTAAACTCCTAAATATCTTAAGCCCCTTTCACACACAAATGCTGCTACTGAGCCACCTCAGAGACATTTAATTATTATATTTTTTTTTAAATACCCATTCACACAGCACAAAATTGCAAAATCTATGCTGGTATAATACCGTCATAACCCTTTTACACAGCCAATGGGATCATGCGAGTAGAACTTTCTAACCTGTCATTCAACAGATCGTTTTCATGGCAACGGCAATTTGCCCATAAACATAGGCGGCGCGTGAGTCTTTCGTTTGGGAAGCTATTCCATGCTTTCCCCCCTGCATTTATTGAACCCAACGATGTAAGTTAGCAATAAGACCCTCCACATCGGGCATTACCAGGCATTATACGACTGTTGTGGGAAATGGGGCCCGAGATGAAGTCGATGGCGCTATTACAACCAAACGGTCGTATAATGCCTGGTAATGCCCGATGTGGAGGGTCTTAAAATATACTTCAATGTTACAGCACAATTAACTATACTTTTTATTGATTTTAACTGAATTTGTAGGTATTAATTTTTTTCCCCCACGTATCCTGCCACATAAGCACTCTAAAATGCAGCCACTGTAGACATCTCAGAGGTGCTCGTATTTTCCGGGATGTTGTGATTTAGCCATTCCTCAATTGACATCTTATTAAAAAGGTTGAATTTTACTTTAAAACAACATTTTGTTAATAGTTGATGGAGTGACCTTGTTTGATTTGTTTTTGTGATGCGATGTAGCAGGGTGATTGCCCTGCATGTGTGTAAATTAGTGTCGGTATAATTTGTATGGGGAAATGGGTTTATTGTGTATTGTTTTGGAGTTGATTTGTTTGATTGAATTATTGTTTTACAGACGGGCGCTCGATTGAGACTTGCTGCCTGCTAGGCTTGGTTGAGGGGAAGGGCAGCAAGTGATTGGCTGTGCTGGACCTCAATCAGCAGGTGGGCGGGTCTTGACCGAGTGTCCGTCAGTTCAAAAACATCCGCGGGAGATGGCTTGGGGCGACTGCAACGCCATCTCAGAGGTGAGCTGCGTATACTCAGGAGGAGAGGGTCCGCGCTGCAGGAACGACAGCTACGCAACCCTGAAACTGCAAGCAGTGCTTGTGAAGGCAATGCCCAGCCAAGGCCATATGAAGCAGGAGGAGTCGTTATACGAATACCGGGCAGCAGTGTGGAGTAGTGGTTAGGGCTCTGGACTCTTGACCGGAGGGTTGTGGGTTCAATCCCCAGTGGGGGACACTGCTGTTGTACCCTTGAGCAAGGTACTTTACCTAGATTACTCCAGTAAAAAACCCAACTGTATAAATGGGTAATTGTATGTAAAATTAATGTGATATCTGTATAATGTGAAATAATGTATAAT
Organism: Acipenser ruthenus; assembly: GCF_902713425.1. NCBI lineage: Eukaryota > Metazoa > Chordata > Actinopteri > Acipenseriformes > Acipenseridae > Acipenser > Acipenser ruthenus. Next base: position 36,381,493 of record NC_081193.1, read on the forward strand.
GTGATATCTTGTAACAATTGTAAGTCGCCCTGGATAAGGGCGTCTGCTAAGAAATAAATAAATAATAATAATAATAATAATAATAATACCGGCTCATCAGTAGGTTAGTTTAGGGGATAGTAATCCCATGTTATGTATAGCGAGGGTTACCTAGTGTAGCCGGTTCCTGGAGCGGGACGCCTCGTTTTAAGGCTAGCGCTCGCCCTCTGGGGCACCTTTTATTTGTAGTTTTTGTACTGTGTTTTATTTTGCCTTTTGTACAGCTTCCTGTATGTGTCCTCTGTGCGTTACCATGGCTGGTAACTTCACATGACCACCTTTACTTTCGTTTCTATTTTGTATTAATAAATCCTGCGCGCCTGTGCCGGCGTTTCAACTCCACCCCCAATGTCTCTCTGTACTTTGTAAACAGCGGCTATCCACACACGTAACGTAAGACCCTGTCACATGCGGTTACAAAGATTCTAAGGGCATATATCGGGGATTATATCCCTCTAGCGCAGGGGTAGTCAATAGGCGGCCCGCGGGCCAAATCCGGACCGCCAGACGCTTTTGAACGGACCGCGGAATCGTTTTATTTACTTAATATTATCATTATTGTATTTTTTTTAATTATTATTTTTACCCTCTCATTCCCTCACAATGCCATCTCTGATCTAGTGTACTGTCAATCTGAACTATCGTCAGTTTCCACGAATAAAAAAAACGAACGAGAGTTCCTTTTTTATACACCTTCCACTGTATGTACGCTCGTGCGCACTGTTGAACGCTGTAGTCCCGCCTCCAGTGCTTTCGATGTCAAGTTAACAGCAGTGTGTTTAAACATGGCAGCAAAAAAAAGGAAAGTTGATACCGAAAATCGTTCATTTAAAGAAGAGTGGACCGATGCTTTTTGTTTTGTTTTGCCACAGCGACCAAATGCTCGACCGGTATGTTTAATATGTACAGAGGCTGTTGCTGTTATTAAAAGTGGGAACATCAAACGGCACTATGAAACGAAGCACATGGATTTTGACCACAAATATCCACTGGGCTCCCGTTTAAGATCAGACAAGATCAATTCATTAAAAGATGGATATTCTCATAGCACAAATATTATTTCAAAGGCTACTTGTGCTAAGGAAAAGGCAACTGAAGCTTCACTGAGGTGTGTGTGGGTTATGGCAAAACACAGGAAACCTTTTACAGATGCAGACATGGTTAAGCAATGTATGGTTACTACAGCTGAAACCCTTTTCGCGGAGAAGAAAGACGTTGTTGAAGCCTTCAGACAACTACCACTTTCAGATACAACAGCTATTAGGCGCGCTGAGATCATGGCACAAGACGTTTTTAAGCAGTTAAGTGAGAAACTGAAAACTGGAAAATTTTCCATGGCAGTGGACGAATCCTGTGATATCAGGGACACAGCTCAGCTAGCAATGTATGTCCGGTTTTTTGATGGAGAGAAATTTGTGGAGGATTTGTTGTCGCTTATACCGCATAACAATCGCACGACAGGTGAGGATTTGTTTAATTCTGTTCAAACTTTTTTGTCTAATGAAGGTTTTGATGTGAATCAGATTGTGTCAATTACAACAGATGGCGCTCCTGCCATGATCGGTACTCACCGAGGGCTTGTGAAACGTCTGCAAGACCTGAACCCCAATTTGATTTCCTATCACTGTGCAATCCACCAAACCGCACTTTGTGCAAAGCTCAGCGATGAGTATTCTAATGTAATGTCAATGGTGATAAAACTTGTCAACTTCCTACAGTCCAAGTCAGCACTGCAACACAGGCAATTCAAAAGCTTTCTTTCAGAAGTGTCTGCCGATTACGATGACCTCTTGGTCCACAATGACATCCGCTGGCTGAGCAGAGGGCAAGTACTAAGGAGGCTGTGGGAAATTCGAGTTCATGTGGAAGAATATCTGCATACAATTCCAGGGAAAAGGGCAGAAGAACTATACACATTTTTGAGAGATGCCGCAAGCATGAGCATCCTGGCATTCCTTGTTGATTTGACTGGCCACTTAAATGATTTCAACTTAAAGCTACAGGGGCAAAATCACAATGTAGTAGATCTCCATAGCAGTGTCGCTTCATTCAAAAACAAACTGAGTCTATTCAAAAGTGATTTGGAAACTGGGGGGATGCTGCATTTCCCAACGCTGATAAGCTGCCGGGACACTGCAGACGTGCATCAGATGACGTCATCTCTGGACAGGCTTCTTCAAAACTTCCAGCACAGGTTCCAAGAATTTGAAAGTGTTAAAGATGTCTTCCTGTTTGTAAAGAACCCATTCGTGGTGCAAGCAAACGGCACTTGGTGTGATCAAGCAAAAGCATCCTTTCCGGATGTTGAAAAAGCAAAACTACAGCTGGAGCTTATTGATTTACAATCTGATGAAGTGCTTAAGATGCGGCACACTGAAACTACATGTGAAACTTTCTGGACAACCCTTGTGCTGGACTCCAAGTATCCACATTTGAGGAAGGTGGCATTTAACATCTTGACTATGTTTGGCTCGACATACGTGTGTGAGTCTGCGTTCTCAACAATGAACAACATTAAATCGCGTAATCGCTCCGTTTTGACTGATAATCATCTGTGCAACTGCCTCCGTCTTGCCTTGACTGAACTCACTCCAAACTTCAAGGCCCTTGTCCACCAGAGGACCTGTCATTTTTCCCACTGATGGTGAGTATTATAATTCTACATTATTCACATATATTTTATTTCAAATTGTATTGCTGTATAAAATTACATTTTCAGTAGTGATACCGTACTATAGTTAACAGGTATTTCACAGTAATTATTCATGATTATTTTGCTTAAAACATGTGTGTGTGGGTGTGTATTTGTTATTGGAAAGACTTGAATCATAAAAGCTAAGATAGAGAGTTCATCTGTACTAAGTATTATTTTCTTTCAAACTTTAATATTAAACAAGCAACAAGGCTTTGTAGATTATCTATATTAATCTATGCCTACTATAATTTTATTTCACAAAACCAAAGTTAATACTCTTTGTAAACTCTAATTCAAAACTTAAAACAGTTATCTGAAAGTGTTTTAATGCTAATATTTACATCTGTTTGACATTTTATATATGTACTTTCTCAAAGTCTCAGATTTAATTTATTACATTTTTTTAATGGACTAAAAATATAAGCAATGGGGTATATTACTAATGCACAGCATTGTATGTGTTTGTTGGACAGGGGCACTTGCAGCAAAAAAATGTTTCGGACCTTGATTTTCAGATGAGTCTGGACCTTGACTATACCTTGACCAAGAAATGTGGACCTTGACAAAAAATAATTGACTACCCCTGCTCTAGCGTCTAGCTCAACTGTATTTAGAATGTGTGGAATCTTTCCATTGAAGTATATAGTAAGATACACACACACTAAGACTTGCATTTTTTTATTACTCTGGTACTAGTGAGTCTGAATAGTTTCATTCATTGTGTTGAGTTTGAAAAAATAAAAGCTGTAAACCGGATTCATTCTCCTGTGTCTGTGACAGAGAAAGAATGATTCTTGGTGTTAGATTCCCCCCCCCCCCAACCTGTGAGGGCGTTGTGTAAAGGGAACAGAGTACCCTGCACTGAATGGCCCGACAATTCATTCCCAGGGTTAGGCGGAGCTACGGTACACAAAATCATTGACCCGGGAGGGAAACAATGTGGCATCCGTGGATTTGAGGAGCAGTTGCACTCGTTAACCAAGGGGTCATGGTTGACAGTATATAAGGCGGCGTAGTGATGTGATCTGTTCCTTATTCTGGTTAAGCTGAAACCGGAAGGACCTGTGTATTATTATAGAGAACTGTGAGTGTTTTGTTTGTTTTGTCTATCTGTCTAAAACTGTTATTTGTTCATTGTTCACTAGACCAGACAGCTAACACGATCCGGCACTGTCGCTTAGGAACAGCGCAAAACCCGGACATCACTGCACCATTGGTTCATGTAATACACTGTACTTCACCACAAGCACTGCAGCACTCACTTTGGACTGGTGACCGTGTGTGTGTGTCTTATTGTGTATAGAACGGTGTTTATTATTTGCGGGATTATTACTGATTGCATTGCCAGCCTTCTGTTATTTACTACTTGGTCATCAGACCATTGGATTATAAATAAAAGAAAACATTTCACCCGTACTTTGTTGTCTGTCTAACATTGGATTACTGCACCTGCTCTACACCTGTGTCTTTTTGAGAACTTGTACTGTATAATAATTTATAGCACAAAACAGACCTTGAAACCACTCAGGGATGCTACACATATGTTTGACATTGTTTTTTTTGCCCAACATAAGGCGGACAAATAAAATGAAGTTTAACATAGCACTAGCTTGTACTTTAAAACATGCTATGCCTATTTAAGCAAATTAGAAAAGGATAACAAGCTGCACTGTTTTTTAAAACCTTTAAATCCGTTAACCTGTTCTGCAGTCCTACAGTACCTACACCAATTTCAAACACCATTTCCATCACTTCACACCAATTTAAATAAATTATTAATACTGACTAATAAGCTTCTAAACATGCATTTACTTACTTATAATCAAGGTGCATTCAACGCATTTCATAAGGTATATTTGCAAAAAAAATAACTGCACTCTTACCATAAACTTTTGAACATCCATATGGGGCTCAGATCAGCGGGAAGAATGGACGTTAAACCTGCCAAGCATTGTCTCCTCGAATGACATTGAAATGCAACTAAATCCCGTATTTTGGACCTTGGAGGCACTGCAACATGACCGTCACAGCCTTGTTTACCTGTGTATCCGAAAACTGTCTTTGGTAAGCAAAACCATTCATTTTCATCAGAATATTAAAATATGTTTTCATATTTAGAGTACAGTAAGCAGGCAGATGCAGACACTTTTTCAGAAGTTCAGAAGACCCTGCTCTCACTGGAAATTGAGTGAAGGACTGGAAAAATCTAAAGAAAAAACTTCAAAAACATTCATGATCTGGCATCACAAACAGTGTTCTGAAAGGTGGCATTTGTTCAAACAGTCGAAGGAAGTAGGTTCTGACTAAGTGTCACAGTTATCAAATTCTCAGAAAACGGTGGTGCGTGAAAAGACAGTATCCTACGAAAATATTTGCCACAAGTTCTGTAAGCTGTATATGTAACGGGGTGACCCACGTCACTTTATTTAAGCACGTTTGATTTTGTTATTGTAGTATATTCATGTTTTGATGTAATGTTAGTTTGTTTTTATTTTTTCACTTTTTATGAGCACGTTTAATTTTGGCACATGTTGTATATTTGCATAGATCTTACTAGCACGTATGATGCTCTAATTTGAAGAAGCTGAGCACCTGGTATAAAAGTTCCTGATTTCATCTGTTCAAGAGATTGGATTTTGTTGTCGATGTGAACCCAGGTTTGTCTGGAGTGGAGATTGGACGCACAGTCAGCAGGAGCAAAGAAGGAATTCGACTTGTTTGTGTTCGGCGGTGGGTTGGGGAGAAAAAATGAAAGAAACAGCCACTGACATTTAGGGCGAGGCGCCTGCTGTGCTTCCTGTCTCCCTCCGTGTGTGTGAGCATGTTTTTAACTGTTTTAGAAATTTATATTTTAAAGGCACTGGGGTTTTAGAGGAGTTCTGGAGACAGGGAGTTCTTATAGTATTGGTTTTATTGTTGTTTTTAGTAAGCCACGTCTCTGTGATTGTCTCGAGCAGCACTGCACTTTGTTTTTAATTATAACTGACCATGTATTGTTTTTATTGAACAGTGCAAACCCCATGCCGTGACTGTGTATTCTAGGCTTGTCCTATTTGTTCAACATAGTTAACCGCCTGTGTTTAATAAAACGATGTTCATTGCCCTGCATATTGTTGTGGTCTTAGTTTATTTCCTTCTGGTATTCTGACTGACTGAACTCACCCCGATTGAAAATAACGAGTGCCCCTCCCGGGTGCTACATATAGATAACAGCAATTTGAATAAATGCAGAAATTGTGAAGAGGATGTTCCAGGCAAGGGAATGAGCGAAAAAAATTCAAAGTTTTTGTCGGCTGCCTCCTGCAGCAGTATGGGGGGCTCAGATCGCCAGGAAGAACGGACATTAAACCTGCCAAGCATTGTCTCCTCGAATGACATGAAATGCCAACTAAATCCTGAACTACAGTGCTGATTTTGATCAATCAATCTTTACTTTATATAGTGCCTTCCATAGTGGACCACCATCACAAACGCTTTACAAGATGCAGTAACAAGAAGAAAATCCATACTTTAAATACAGAGAAATGCATAATACATGATATGCAGTAAAACTGTGTGGTCCAGTGGTTAAAGAAAAGGGCTTGTAACCAGGAGGTCCCTGGTTCAAATCCCACCTCAGCCACTGACTCATTGTGTGACCCTGAGCAAGTCACTTAACCTCCTTGTGCTCCGCCTTTCGGGTGAGACATAGTTGTAAGTGGCTCTGCAGCCAGGAAGAAGTCGGAGCCATGAAGCTAAACGAGCTTTCTCCAAGTGTGGTGCACTTTTGCTTGGGGATAACAAGCAGGCCAGAGTCAGAGGACCTCAGCTTGCGGGCAGGGACATAGCGGGTCAGCAGGTTGAGGAGGTACTTGGGACCTGTGTGATGAAGGGCATTGTAGGTGAGCAGGAGAGTTCTGAAAATAATCCTGAACTGTACAGGACTGTATTTAAAAAAAATGAAAGCATGTAACACAATGTGACGGGGTACACCCCGCCCCTGTATATATTATGTATTGTATTTATTGTGTTATTATTTAAAAACATATTGTTTTATTTGTATAAAGCAAGCCATTCTGTTATTGTTCTTTTTGCAGCATGGATGGGGTTAACATTCCCATCCATACTAACCCTGTGTAGAATGTGACCATCTCCAGATTGACTGATTGATTCATTTATTATTAATTTGGTGACAGTCACATGTCTATAAACCCGCAGCTTTGGCTGATCGGAGAGTGTGTGTTCGGAGGCAGAACAAGGGTCGGGAGATAATGCAAAGCAAAGCAAAGCTTAATATAAACAATTGCTACGCGTGCTGGTTATACACCAGCACGATACATGTTTGGTTCACTGTTCTGTTTTGTCCGTTTCTTTTGGCCATCGCGCCTTTTGTTTTGTGAACATTTTAGAATAGGCAATTCTTTTTTATCTTTTTCTCCATAATTTGGAATGCCCAATTATTTTTATTTCAACCTGGCTCACCGTTGCCACCCCCGCGCTGCCTCTGAAGAGACGAAGGCAGACACACACGTCCTCCGTGGGCAACTTACAGGTAGGCCTGCAGGTGCCCGGCCAGTCTAAGGGGGGTCGCTGGTGCGCGGTGAGCCGTGGAATAGCCTGGAACCGGCGATTTCCAGGCTAGAGGGCACATTCTTGTTTAAACCTTTTTATTTTACATTAAACCAGCGCATCCGCACATTTATTCATATCCCAGCACTGTTGTCAGTGTCCACTGTCTTGAGGGTCTGATGTCACCACCAGCCAGCCGTGTCACACACCAACAACAAAAATACCCAACACATCCGGTATATAGTCATGTGGGATGATAAAAGTTAACTTCAGGCAAACTGGAAGGGTCATCATCTGCTGTTTATGCATGGTCTTCTGTCATACTAATTTCTCCTCAGTGTCTTTACAGGGGCTGTAATGTATCCCAAATAAACCTTTACGAGGTGCAGAATGCAGCTTTAACCATTTTTTTATTTATTATTTTTTGAGTGAGGGTGGTCACACCACTAAATCCAGTGGCTGGTGTAATTTTCAGCACCTCTGCACCAATGTATACTGTATTGCAGCGATTGGCAGATCTTATCGTAGAATGCTGGCTGGTATATTGCATATGTTAAAGCAACCCCCAATTAAGTCACACTAACAGTAAGTCAGGAAGCAGGTGCTTGACTGCCTTCAGACACTGCTATATTAAATACAAAGCAACCACAGCCTTTAAAGGATTGCCTAAAAAGGGATGTGTGGCAGGGCAAAATGCATGCTTGTATAAATAGCGTTGTGTGGGATGGGGTTAATTCTGTCCCTGCCAATAATCACAGGTGTGGCCATCCCCAATTAGGTATTCCAGTGCTAATTGGGGAGTAGCCATCTGTATAAAGGGGAGCAAAATTGTTTGTTTGGGGGAGGGAGTTTGATTAGTGTTTTTGAGTATATTTTGACAACTGGTAGTAAAGGCGATTCCCCAGCCTACGTTTGTGTATTTTGTTTAAACCTTTTAATTAGGCCATGTTTTGTTTATTCCTGTTTTATTTGTGTTTGTGAAATAAATGTGTGCAACAGCGCTTCACTACAGCTTCTGTCTCAGTCTCTAACATCTTGGGTCGTGAAGCTATCCTGTCACAGGGGGTAAAGTTTTTCGATTATTGTTCAAGGGACCACTACAAACTGATTATTAACAATGTCTTTGAAGAGCAATACTCTTTCTTCTTTTTTATTTTTTGTAAGTAGGTGTCTACCTACCCAAGTTGTCTTTAAACAAAAAAAGTTTTCGCTTTCTGTATTCTCAGCTGGGCAGGGAAACATTTCTAACTACTTTGTTTGAATTACATGTGTTCCAGTTTATTCCGAATTTTACCAAAAAAGTAGAGAATTATTATAATTTTTTTTTTTTACTGAATGTTGTTTTTTATTGATTTATACCCGATTTGTGTCTATTACTCAATATTATCCTGGTGCTATTTTCTAGGAAATACACAATAATTTGATTAAAATGCTGTTTTATTTTGACGCCGACATTGTAATAAACAGCCCTACACTGTATACTAGCATACAGCAGATGGTTAGACATCAGAGGATCGAATAAGGTTCAACTGTGGTTCTTGGTCACGTCACAAACACATGATCATCTGATGTTGGCCAATCAAAGTTTGATTATTGTGGCAATTGCTGGGCGTAGTAACTACTAGCTTGATCACAAACTAAATTGAAATACACAAAAATATAATATTTTTAATGAGGAGAAAACGTAAATCAATTTATGAATATTCAAAAGAAAACAAATGTTTCGAAGTACACAAAAAGCAAAAATAGCAGAAGTGGGTCAGATGAGGCAGAGGATGCATAGCTTTGCAAATACTGCTGCATTGAGGTACATGTTTGGGCTGACAATAAAAGAACATACTGAAAAAGAAGCTACACATTAAACTAAAACAAGAAAGTGAACTGAGAGACAAGCAAACCATTTATGTAGCTTTTACAAGTGCTTTAATAAAAAGAGAGCGCAGAATGACTGTGTTGATGAGTTTGTCAGAGCGCTGTGCTTTGCTGGACAGCCACTGTTTATTGCAGAGAGGTATGTATTAGTGACTTTGTGCGACAGTACTGTCTGTCCATCAGCTAAAACACTGTCTAACGCCAACAATCTTAATCTCACATATTTGACAGAAAATGGTGATGCTTTAGTTAGTAAACTTACATGGAACGCATTGATGGAAATGTCCAGTGTGGTTTTTGACCCCGTCTCCCGATGGCTTGCACCACCCAGTTCTGTCAATTTTTTTTTATTTTTATGATTTCAAGGTGAATAAACCTGGCTTGTTTTGTGTTGCTGTCATGTTCATACCGTCTATAGATATTATTTCCGTCAGCACAGCGATTGCCCAAACGTTCGCAAAGTACCAGTTAACTTGGGAAAATGTGGCTTCGACTTGCGGATTGTGTCGAAGATTGTGCTTTATCAACATGCCAGGGACATTAAACCTAATCAGAAACCAGAACTGCTACACATCATATCCCACATGTAAAGTGTGGATACTGAGACTTTTTCAACCCTGTTTTTACTGATGTTTCAATTATAAACAATATTTTACTGATTTGATCCCTATTTTAATATATGTAAAATAAACTCTTTAAAAAAATGTAAAATATATTTTTTTTAAAAGATAAAAACCGAAAATGCGGAACAAGATGTAATATAAGATGTGCAACTGAGAAAAGCACATGATTTTACTTTTCTTAAGTATTCATACAAGATGCTTTTAATTGCATTGTGACAGTACAATAGAATTATACTGTACTATTTTCAGGCTTTAACGTTCTCCTTGTGCATCATATCAAGCTTCAAGCAATTCAATACTAACATTTGTCACTGAACCACCTGCTTAAGTTTCACTCTTCTCCAATTTGGCAGCCAAGCATTAGGTAAAGACCAAAGCTCTCGCAAGAGTTTATACAGCTTAACCCTGTCCTGAGAATGTGCCTGCACCTCTGCTGCCTCAGATAAGTTGATGACTCCTAAATAAAACAACCCCCAAAGGAAAGTCGGCTTCATGCTATTCTGGATCACATCTGGCTTCAAAGGCTGCTTCATATTGCAAAATGTATCCTGTAGGACTGACGTAAAATACAAACAGAAGTCTCCTCATATTTGTGAGCGTTGTAGACAGAAAGTTATATAAGAATCCTTCCTAGCATCAAAAATCCAGTGTTTTTATGAGCCTGCTGCAGCGCTCCAGTTGGACAAAGACCAGTATGGCAAACTGAATTAATCAGGCTCCCCCTGCCCACAACCAACCCCATCCCATCCCATCCCAAACTGTGTTAACGCTTGCCAGCCTACTGAATAAACTGTGTGAGTCAGGGATATCAGTTTGCTTACCTACAACAACAACAACAACAACAACAACAACAACAACAACAACAACATTTCATTTATATAGCGCCCTTCATAACAAGTATCCCAGGGCACTTCACAGAGGAAAAAAAAAAAAAGTTATACAAAAGCCAAATCAAATAAGTACGTCTTAAGACGAGTTTTAAAAATCACTAAAGTGTCTGAATTTCTTACAATATTTGGGAGGGAATTCCAAAGTTTGGGAGCATAGACACTGGAAGCCCTATCCCCTTGAGTGCACAGCCTAGTTTTCGGAACAACCAACAAACTAGCCTCTGAATAATGTAAATTTCGGGAGGAGGAGTAGGAGACAATCAAGTCAGCAGTGTATGCAGCTGCCATGCCATGTAAGGCTTTATAAGTTAAAAGAGCAATTTTAAAATCTATTCTAAACTTTATAGGCAGCCAATGGAGTTTAGAGAGAACGGGTGTCATGTGGTGGTGGGATTTTGATCTAGTTAGAACACGAGCAGCAGCATTTTGAACATATTGGAGCCGCCTTAGAGTACTATTATGAAGGCCGCACAACAATGCGTTACAGTAATCTAATCTAGATGTAATAAATGCATGAACTAGCCTTTCGGCATCAACTAGTGGCAAAAAAGGACGTAGACGAGCGATATTACGAAGGTGGAAAAAAGCAGTCTTAGTAACACTGCACACATGAGCCTCAAAGGTTAGAGAAGGGTCCAAAACAACATCCAAATTTCTAATAGTAAAACTAGCTTTAATAGTAATTCCATCTAAAAACAGTTTGGGGACTTTACTCCAGATCCTAACAACAAAGCTTCTGTTTTATCAGAATTTAACTGTAAGAAGTTGTCATGCATCCAACATTTTATATCAGCAATACAATGTGACAAGACAAACTGCCATATCAGAGTTTGTTTTAAAATAAATATAAATTTGTGTGTCATCTGCATAAAAATGATATTTGACACCAAGGTGTTGAATGACCTGGCCTAAAGGAAGCATATAAATGTTAAAAAGTAAGGGGCCCAAGACAGAACCCTGTGGAACACCTGAAACAATGACCCCAGGATCAGAAACAAAAGTACCAAGTGAAACTGAGTGACATCTGTTTAAAAGATATGATCTAAACCAGTCCAAGGTGATTCCGGAAATACCAACAGTTTCCTCTATCCTTTTAAGTAAAATAATGTGGTCAACTGTATCAAAAGCTGCACTGAGATCCAACAAAACAAGAATGGATAAGCAACCAGAGTCAGTAGCCATGTGTTCATTATTTAGGTGTTTTGAGACTAAACCTGGCCTAAACATTGAGTACATAACCATTTCATACTATCACACACACAGGAGCTCATTCACTAGCAACTACAACTGAAAGACTGCAAGTCAGACAATTATTTTGCCTTAAGTGATTTGCACACATTATGTATTTTTTTTCCCTTCATTATCATTATTTTTAATAAATCACATACTAGTAATATATTTTTCACGTTTTTTCATTTCAGTTTTGACTTTGCCTTGTTAATAATTAATTACATTTGTTAGGAAAGGTCATTTAATTTGTTTTGTTTATTTGTCAACAACAACATCAACATTTCTAAAAGAGCAAGTAGCTAAATGATCAGAATGTAATACTCTAAATAAAACATATGCTACGTAATGTTAGTATCAAGTTTCATCACAATTGGAGAAGGGGTTTTCCAGATGTAAATTGTGTAAATTGGGAAATTCTACATCCCCATCACCTGTGGGGGATAAAAAAAATAAAATAAAGCACACACATACTAACTGCACTGTATCATAATACGAAAAACCATTTGTTAACCATCTGAATAAATGACGACACAAACTACTGTAATTTCCAACACAATGCTAATTATGTGCAACACAATAAAAACAAAAACATGGTTCTATTACCTCAGTATCTTAGGTTTCCTGGGGGTATGATGTCCATTCTTAAAGAGCCTAACTAAAAGCTCTCTCTTTGTAGAACAGACAAAGTCAAAAGTCATTATTACGGGTTACTGTGGGTCACTGCACTGTCAAAAGCTGTTGAAAGAATGTTGGATAAACAAACCTCTACCCTCGTAAAGAGCACTTGAGTCTTGCTTCTGCCTTCCAGGGATTTCACCTGGGGCAACATCGTTTCAACACTGAGGTCACCTCCACGGTGGGTTGGAAATTAAGTTATTTAAAGCAGCCCAGAGATTGGCAGCAGTGGCTGCATGAAGAGGAAGCAAAGAAACTTTAATCTTATGTGAACAAAGGCTGACCAAAATTTCTTTAGGAGCTTTTCACAATTGTTATTTTTGAATTAATTTTTTTTTTAATGAACCCAGTTCAGTTTATTTGAAAATAAATAAATAAATAAATAAACTCAATTCCTTTTTTAAGTCACACCACACTTCAGTAAAAACTTAGTTCACTTGGAATAAAAAAAATAAATCATTTGATTCTCTTCCACATTATTTGAAACAAACCAAATTCAAGTTTGTATGCACACTATTGTTCAATTAATCAAAGGATCAAAAAAAAAAGAAAAAAACATTGTCTTATCAAAAAGTGATTTACCATGGAACGCCTAATTAAGATGCAGTAACATATTTTCAGGGGTAAGGTTTGTGTGTTCTGCCCAAGTATACACAGTAAGGCAGTGAAAGCACTTTATTCTACATGGAATTCAAATCTGTGCATATTTAGAACTTTAAATAACACTTTATGCCATTGTATGAGCAACAACCTGTGCTATCCTGGCAGTTCAAGGTGTCCCTAGACCATGACAGTGTTTCTAAGAGTCTGCCTGTGACGAAAGGATCCCAATCTTGTTTCTGTTAAATCATGTGTTAAACCACTTCACTAGCTGAAGTAATTAAAGAAAAGGAAATAAGTTCCTCAGATCAAAGTGGTGGAGCTTGAGTTATTTAAAGGATTATAATACTCTATAAAACTCTGAACTTCTAGAACTGTCAGCAGGGCACCCAGTGCAACAGAATCAGTAATCACTCATTCTTACTCTGCAGGATGTACTCTGTAATTTCAGCTGCTTAGTGGACTGGGCCAAGAAGCACAATGGCAGCACTTCATTTTGATATGCAACCGAATCCAAGGGGAAAAATGAAATACATCATTTACACCAGAAGAGAACTCTACTTACTGTACAGCAGCGTAGGTGTTTTTTGCAATTTGCTTTCAGCATGATAGAAGGATCATGCTAAAACTGTTAAATGGTAGAATTCTCAAATGTCTTTTCTTAAACCTTCTTTGAGGTTACATTCTTTTAAATGGTTGCATAGCAACGATTCCGATTCCGATCCAGACAAGTGTTTTCCTCAAGTCTGCAATTTACCCGTTTATTTCCCAAAACTAGAACCAACCAACAAAACAAAGCAGTATATACAGTAAATCAATGTCTCTTACATGCCCCGCCCCGCCCCGCCTCCACCGCATACTGATAGTATTCCCATCCAAAATGTCATGTTTTCTCAATTTATTTATTTACTTGTTTTGGTCACCAGAATTCTCACGGATTAAGACAGCGCCTGCCAGAATTCATTAGGAATTGAAAAGGAAGACCTGTCTAGACATGTAGAGTAGCATCAGCTGTGAGAGTTGACCTCCAGATGAGAGAGTTCCTGCAGGGGTAAAGTTAATTAGATTCTCACCCCAAATGCAACTTCAGTGTGTCTCTAATATGTCACACCAAGCAGTTTCTTCAGTCAAATTAGCAGCTAGTTAGCTCCTCTTTTTAGGAAATTAAGATCTCAGCCCCCGATTTTGCCATGGTTCTATATGTTTTATATATGCATATGAAGTGTGTTTATTATATTTTTTCTAAATGAACATCGCTTTAGATCACTTTTATATCTATGTTTACATTTATTCTAAATGCTGCTGGACTTAACATATTGCCTGGAAAACTTTTTTTTTTTTAAAGGAATCTATTTCCTCCTGATAATTTACATCATGTTTCAAGTGGCATCCTCGCTGAATGTCATCCCTGAGTACCCTGCCTTCAGGTTGGCTCAGTAGAAGCTGGGATTCAATGTAGAAAGACTGTCAGGACACAATGACACTACATCCAACAATGGTTATAGCTGCTGACTGTAAATGCAATCATGTATTATAAACAGAAAGCAAGGGGGAGGGGGGGGGGGAGGGGGGGGGGTCTGGAACCAACTCCCCAGTAATGTTGTTGAAGCTGACACCGTGGGATCCTTCAAGAAGCTACTTGATGAGATTCTGGGATCAATAAGTTACTAACAACCAAAATGAGCAAGATGGGTTGAATAGCCTCCTCTCGTTTGTAACCTTTATTATGTTCTTATCTCTGATTGGGGGATAAAAAGGTCAAGAATTCATCCAATACATTTTGGTCAACAAATGATGTCTGACATATTTCCTTTTAGCAAACGTAAATCTCACCCAGTATTTTCAATGTGTCAGAAAAGAAAACAGCATTAGAAATAGCAAAACAAAATAAATGCATTTCCTGTGAATTGTTTAAATTGGAAAATTCACTCTTACACCACACTTACACCAGAACTCATTTTCTTTTTCAGAAATGTAGAAATAACACCAATTACAGTGGTGGGACTTGAGGGATATAATTAAAGGCACTGCTTATTCTTGTCTTTTGCATATTTAAATGGAAACACATACTTATTGCATGCCTGAAAGCAGAAGCCTTTGCTGAATTTCTATTTATAAAATCTGTTGTGGTTTACGATCTGTATTTTATATTATTACATATCCAACAACGCCATGTGGGTCGCCTCAGTCTGTGTTGAATTGAACAGCAGTAAACTCAAAATACCAAAATACCCAAAACACAGTGGTACTGCAATAAAGACACAGAGTTATATAACGCAGCACACAACGCTAATGTGTTTTGTTGTTGTGTTTCCCCAGCAATTAGACCCCACCCATCTACAGAAATCCAAGTCTCACACTACAGCAGATGGAATGGTGGGGCTACACTGTAGACAATATTTTTTTTTTTATTAGGGAAAATATAGTATTTTTGGCAGTATACTTGTTTCAATGTAATCTCGCCTTCTATGTTTTGCTCCTCATTAGTAGTAGCAGTCCATAGTGATATCACTGGTTGCAAAGGATTTCAAAATATTTCCAATTTTCTCCCTAAGTGAACAATACTTTACTGTTGCTATGGAGACTTTACTGGATTCTATTAGAACATTTCTTCATATGTGGATGAAGTAAAATATACTCTATTTACCCAGGGTGAGACAAAGACACAGAGGATTGGACTTTATAGCAATGGTCACGCAAGAAGTCACTACAAGTCACCAATGTTTAGTTAATTTAGGCCGACATTGGACTACCACTGTTCCCTTTAGTTTCACTATAATTTGCAGGGTTGTAATTAAGTGAAATTTCTTTATGGACTTTACATTTTGTTCTGGCATAATTTTACAGGATTTGAATGCTGACCTTTAAGCATTAAATCAACAATCTATTGAGTAGGCTTCAATTTAGTTAACTGTAAACTGTAATTTTTTTCTTTTTCAAAAGTTAGATTTTTTTCTTTTATTATTCATGGGGTGACAGCAGGGGCTACGTAAAGAGTTTCGGCCGTTTCATACTCCCTATTCTATCCGTGGGATAGGACAGAATAGGGAAGAGCGGTCTCGTTGCGCTGGAGCCTTGCTGGGAAGAGGCACTGTCTCCAAGGCTGGTTGTCCCAGCAACCCCGAGATACACTGAAAACACATAATAGATGTCCAGCTCACTGAGCATGTCGACAGAAAGAGGAAAGAACGGTAATGTGTTAGTTTGGGCCTTGATCACTGACAGCGAGAGCAGGCCGAGTCCTGAATTCGATTAAGGGAATTAGAGTAGAGCCTCATCCCGGAGAGGCGAAGTAGAGTGCTTAGTTGCACCGATACACAGTATGTCCGGGGGTCCCCTCTGACACGTGGTGAGGAAACATAGCCCCTACTCCAGGCATGCTAACTATTCTTTGGTGGGCTGCGGTGATGTCGGAGACTGATGAACGAATATAGCCCTCTACTGCTGACGATGTCCAGCGCCCCATGTTCTTTATAAGATGTTGATTGACGTTAGCTTTAGCTGCTGAGGTGGCTGCTCCGATCCTTAAAGAGTGGGGGGTATAGAATTGAGGCGGTAGCCCTGTTCTAGAGATGAGGGTGGCTAGGTGGGTTGAGAACCACTGCCTGGTTATCACTGAGCGTGAACTTTGAATAGTGGATGGAACAGAAAATTTGGCACTTCCTTGATCAATGGTAACCCCAGATGTACGGCTGCTATGACAGGGTATATCTCTAGTGCAGCCGAGGCTTTAAAGGTGGGGAGGTAAATCCTGTATCACGGATGGCATAGTTGAAATGGCAGAGAAGAGACAGCAGACGTTTTCTTATAGTTGTAGAGATATGGGAGCTATCAATGGAGTAGGCGGGTGCTTTCCAGTTTAGCAGGAGGCAGGCGGGCTTCGAACGTAAAGTATCTAGTGTAATGCCTCAAAACTTGATGGAATTGAGTAGCCTGATTGTTTTCTCTTCTGCCAGGGATCTGAAGGTGGTGATATCAGTCAAAAGTCATCAAGAAGATGGAGAAGAAATGGTATGTGTCAGGAATTGAGTAATGTCCAGCACAAAGCTTCAAACAGAGAGTCGAATGTTTTCGGGCTGCTGCGTCAGTCGAAGGTGAGTTGGGTAGCGAAGAAATATTTATTTTGCCAGCAGATTCCGAATAGATAGCGGAGGGAGAGGTGGATAGGCATAACTTTAAATGCGTCTGCAATGTCAGCTTTTACTAGTCAGGATCTGTGGCCTGCCATCTTGATGCTTTTGATGGTGTCGCCGATTGTGATGTATTGAAGAGAACATTGTTTGTGAGAGATCAATTAATTAATGCTGCTTGTGAACTTCCCTCGGGGGCTGAAAAGTTGATAATCAGCCTCTTTTTTCCTGACCGTGCGAGTAGCTATGCCTACTGGGTTGATTTTGTACCTGGGAAAAGGAGGTGCTGAGAATGGACTGACCATGAATCCTTTGTCAATTTCTGCTTGAATTAGGGAGCTGGTTATTTCGAATTCGCTGGTTGTGGATCAGAGGTTGTCGCAGATGAAAGATGAGGAGGGAATGGTAGATAAGCCGGTGGAAAGTCCATTTTGGAGGCCGTCGATGAGGTAGGAAACAAATTGCTTATCTGGATGGTGATGGAGGTCAAAATTCACTGTTATTCATATTTTTGGGCACTCAGTTGTTGCCTTGCCCTACATCATTAGTTGGCAGACTTAACATAACTGAATCTGAATCAGTTGATGAACCGTGCACTGCAGCTTACTGAGATCCTCCATGCAATGGAGTCCAATGTTTTACTACACGGAATAACTAGTTCAGCGTCACCTGCGACAAGCTAAAGCTGCCACATTTATCAGGGTGGATACTTGCAGGAGAGACGCTGGAGGGAAAAGAAAGTGATTGTCATTTCTGGTTTATGGAACAGATGATTTTTGAATGTGCATGCCACAGAAGCTGCAAATAAGAAGGTACCTACATGCTCTAGATAGACAGGTTGTATTATTACAGTTGTTGCAGATCTGCCTGTTGCCTGAAAAGTTAATGTTGCACCTGTATTTGTCCGTGGCTGTTGAGTAGTCAGGTGGAGCAGAGCCGTGGATTGGGCTGGGAGTGAGATTCTGGTGTTGAAATGAGAAGGGGTGTTGCCGCAGTCTTGACTGTATGAGGTTGATGCTGAGGCTGCTTTTGGACACAGTGATGTGGAATAGATGGTGGAAGCACACACTCAGCAGGTGTTGGCTCACTGACCACTAAAAACCCTGTTAAATAGGTCTGGACCAATCAGTGATGTGGTTATCTGTTGCAAGGATAGAAGCAGCTTTTGCAGAAAATTATTTATGTTATTCATAAAAACATGGTACCTCCATAACTTACTGACAGCTCCATAAAGTGAAACAAGTATTGGTCCAATTGGTTCTGGCAATGAGGGTAAACAGAGCAAATTCCCCCAAGTAAGATTATTTAAAAGGCGTGGAACCCTGGATTCTAATGTTAGCAATCAATCCCCACAGGTCAACAACCCAGTGGCCTAAGAATTCTGATGTGGCTATCAGAATGGAAATGAGATTTATGTCTTTGGGTGATATCTTTTTAAGAATGCATAATTGTAACAAAAAAATATAATCACTGCAAAGGAGAAGGACAATTCTTTGCTATTAGTAAATAAAAATGTATTGTTTTTCCTCATTTTTCACATTAACTCTTTTTCTACTTTAAATCTCATTACCGTAATGCGTCCGAAGTTTTTTTTTTTTTATCTTTCTTAAGCATTTGTTCATGAAGAAAATAAGAAATGTCACTGACATAAATATGTATCTTGTTCAGAATTGTTCATAATTTACTATAATCATTGGGTTAAAAAAGTACACCTTAAAATTACTGATTTTTTTGGAGAAAAACTACGTGTCCGAAGCAATTTGTCTCATTACCGTAACAATTGTTCAAGTTTCTCCAGAGAATCCAGGAAGTATTTAAATCAAATGTTATTTACCCATGATGCATCAGCAAGGAGGCAAGCTTCAAGATGGACACAAGGTGAGAACATGTGCTCTGTCTTTTTCTTTTAAATTCACAGTTTACCTTGGTATATCCTATGTTTTACAGTTTTGAATCTCATTACCGTAATTTATAAAATCTAAGAAATGAATTAGATTTAAGAAAAAATTAACTGGCTATAAAAGAGCTTTAAAAATGCCTGAGGTTTCAAAGTAAAAATTTCTCAAAGTCAAAGTGGCTGACACATTTTATTTACCGAATTAAGGTAGGCCTTCTCATTACCGTTACACTCATTTCTCATTACCATGTCAGTTATGAGACCTGTTACAGTAATGAGAGGTAGAATTACGGTAATGGTAACTATAAGGCATATTATACAAACAGTTGTATTTATAGTATTATATAAATACATTGCATCATAGATTATTGGTGAATTATTTATTTTTTTTAACTTTTTTTAAATTTAGGCATTAAAAACATTGTTTTGTTTAGATTGACAGACAGTGAAAGAAAGTGAGCAGCTGCAAGAGCAAGGGTACAGAAGCACAGAGGAAAGATCTACAGTAGTGCTGAGCTTTTAGAGGAATACAGAGTAAAGGAAAGAGAAAGGTAGTTTCAGAAAGGAAGACATTTTCTATTTAAAGATAAAGGTTTTCATATCAGTCTCTATATATACAGTGTCGTGAAAATGTATTTGCCCCCTGTCTGATTTTCTGCATTTTTGCACATTTTTCACATTGTATTTGGTCAGATTTTTTTGTGGATTGTAGTAGTATATAGAGGGAGTCTGAGAGAAAAAAATGACACCAAAGTTTGGTGCTTCTTTCATTTGTTTGGCGTGCAAGGTAATCAAACATGCAATCTTCAGGTGTGAAAAAGTTATTGCCCCCCCCTAGTTAACTCAACCCAATTAAAGGGATAATTAGGGTCAGCTGTTTGAGTACTTTGGTTAACAACCAGGCCTGATTTGGGCCAGCCCTGCCCAATATAAATCTGACTAACTTTGGCCCTTACCATCAGAGTGAAGTTGTCAGCACACAGGTTCTAGAGGCACATCATGCCATGAAAAAAAGAAATTCCTGAAGACCTCCGGAAAAAAGTTGTTGATGCCCATCAGTCTGGAAAGGGTTAGAAAGCCATTTCTAAGGCTCTGGGGCTCCACCGAACCACAGTCAGAGTCATATTGTCCAAATGGAGAAAGTTTGGGACAGTAGTGAATCTTCCCAGGAGTGTCCGTCCTGCCAAAATCTCTCCAAGAGCAAGGCGTAAAATCGTCCAGGAAGTCACAAAGAACCCTAGAACAACATCCAGGGATCTGCAGGCCTCTCTCGCCTCGGCTAAGGTCAGTGTTCATGACTCCACCATCAGAAAGACACTGGGCAAAAATTGGATTCATGGCAGAGTAGCAAGGCGGAAACCATTGCTCACCAAGAAGAACATGAATGCACGTCTCAAGTTTGCCAAAAAGCACCTGGATGATCCTCAAGAGTTCTGGAACAATGTTCTATGGACAGATGAGTCAAAAGTGGAACTTTTTGGCCGACATGGGCCCTGTTATGTCTGGCGAAAACCAAACACTGCATTCTACAGTAAGAACCTCATACCAACGGTCAAGCATGGTGGTGGTAGTGTCATGGTTTGGGGATGCTTTGCTGCATCAGGACCTGGACGCCTTGCCATCATTGAAGGAACCATGAATTCTGCTCTGTATCAGAGAATTCTACAGGAGAATGTCAGGCCATCTGTCCGTGAGCTGAAGCGCAGCTGGGTCATGCAGCAAAACAATGATCCGAAACACACAAGCAAGTCTACATCAGAATGGTTGAAATTTAAAGTTTTGGAATGGCCTAGTCAAAATCCAGACCTAAACCCCATTGAGATGTTGTGGCAGGACCTGAAACGAGCAGTTCATGCTCGAAAACCCACAAATGTCACTGAGTTGAAGCAGTTCTGCATGGAGGAGTGGGCCACAATTCCTCCACGGCGCTGTGAGAGACTAATCAATAACTACAGGAAGCGTTTGGTTGCAGTTATTGCTGCTAAAGCCGTAACCAGTTAGAGTCTAAGGGGGCGATTACTTTTTTACACGGGGGCATTGGGTGTTGCATAACTTCCTTTAATAAATAAATGAAATATGTATCATTTTTTTGTGTTATTGGTTCACTCAGGGTCCCTTTTATCTAATATTAGGTTTTGGTTGAAGATCTGATAAAATTCAGTGTCAAAAAAATGCAGAAAATCAGACAGGGGCAAATACTTTTTCATCGCACTATATATGGATCATTCTCCAGTTCTTTGTACCAAAAGTAGGAGAACATGGTTGAAATTTACAGTTTATGTTTTTATGTGTATGCAATGTCCAAAACACCTACAATATTTTAGAACAATATATATTTGTTTAATAATATATATACTCTTGATCAAATGTCACAGTGCCTATTGGTACACAGAACTGGAGAATGATCTGTATATATAATATGATATATGATTTACTTCCAACATCAGAGGCCGTTAGGGTTTTGTTAATAACATGTCATAAATCTATAGTAAAGGTCAGTCAATACCAGGTTTATGGCATGTTACTAATACTTTATAATATTCCATGTATAACGCATTTATAAATGTTATTTGCACTCCCTAATCTAAAATGTTAACAAAAAAAAACAAAAAACAATGCAGTCTAATATTTTTATTTATTTTTTAAAATCTATTTTTAGATACCAAAGAAGAAAGCACAATGGACTTTTAAAATAAGCCAAAGAAATCCAAAAAAAAGATCATCAAAAGCAGAAGAAGAAATGGAGGGAAAATTCAACGCGCTATTATGAGAAGAAAAAAAAAATCTAAATGCCATTCTAAATATTACGCCACCATCACCTGAAGTTGATGCAGTGAGCCGGGCTGGAGATAACAGATTCTTCAATCCCAGTTTAAAATTTCCTGTTGATAAAATCTGGTACTATAGAGAGGACATAACAGATATAATTCCTGAACCTTTACCTGCTACATCTTCAGCCAGGCACTTCTGTGTTGTACCTGAAATTTGGGCTAAACATCAATACAAGGCTCAGTGATCTGGAATTATATTGAACATCGGGATAGGAGATCTCACAGTTAGATTTGGTGCTCTCTGTACTGCATTACTTCTGTCTTTAAACAGTTTAGTTTACAGTTAAATTAATGTTTGTTGCTTTGAGGAATAGGGGTTGTTTTCACAGTGAAATTAATTAGTACTAGACGCTCAAATACTGTATGACAATGAAGAGAAAAAAACAAGCTATAAATAACAGCATCAAAAATAAACATTAAAAGACAAATGTACTCAGGCTTTGGTAAATACATTTGCGAATACTGTTCAAATACTTTTAAGATTGTATTTACCCCTATTTATCAAGGAAAGATCTTCAATTATACTTCTACCTATTACCATCTATTTGAACTCACTCACCTGTTCATGATCTTCTCAACCTCTTCAGAACTCACCATTAAAGGTTGAAAAGATCATGAACAGGAGAGTTGGATAGTACAGTAATTGGTTAAAGGCATAATTAGGTCTCACTGATGATTACGGTGAAAACAACATTTAAAGTATTTGAACAGTATTTTCAAATGCGTTTTAACCCAAGTCTGAGTACATTTGTCATTTTATGTGTTTATTTTATACTGTTATTACAGCTTGTTTTATATCTTGATTGTAATATCACTGAATAATTTGGAGATGTATTAAAATTACTAAAATAGTCAAATGTATATTGAACTCATTACCGTAATATACCATCTCATCCTCCGTCACATTTATATCATTACCGCAACAGGCTACTATTTTTAAAATAGAGGTAATGTTTTAAAAACTAATATGAAATTGGCAAGGAAAATGTATTATACAAATGATTTCCTCTACATCAATATATGTGTATTATAATATCCATAATTAAACAAGTAAGTAAAACAAAAGAAGACATCTGATAAATGTGTCATATTACGGTAATGAGACAAAAGTGCGGATATTTTTTATATTTATTTAAAAATACATGAATAATTGTTGATATGTTTAAGAAAATAACTTGTTATAAGTAATTTTATCACAAAATTGCCAAAGAAATATATAATTCTATGTTTTCAATGTAAAAATGAATTGGTTACGGTAATGAGATTTTGTTTTGCTTAATCACATAAAATGTTAAAAAAATACAAAATTAAAGTATTTGAATTATAAAATGTACTTGCATAATATACTTGAGACTTTGTTCAAAGCATTTAACATAAATTGTTGGTGGAAAAAGTCTTTCATTTTTGCAAATGAAAAACACAAACAGACAAGATTTGGTGAGAATCACCCCTTTACCTTCTATAATGCTTCGGTGGAATGATGGAGACAAGCAGTGGCATTGCATGGTGTTAGCTGCTTGTGATCCTGATGCTGTAGCCGTAGCCAGGGTGTATGTGGGATTGTCAGCTGCGAGGACCGGGATTGAGAAACTGTAAGTAGGCACGGCTGGGGCTGGAGTTGCGGAGGCAGGGATAATGGTGGCTGTAGCTAGAGTTGCTACCTGTTTATCCAGTTTGTCAAGTCTGGTATTGATGGCTTCTGTGACTGGTTGCATTAATCGTTTAATGTCTTTTAATATCTCCTGGTGTAGACTGTAAACAGGATCGGGAGGTGCTGGTCTTGACGGTTGTAGTGCTTCGCTGTATGCTGAAATGGCGTCACTGGGGACAGAGAGGCGTTTACTTTTACTGGAGGCTGCCTGACTGCTGACTGCCAAGCGAGGAGGAATCGCTGGTTTGGCTCCAAGATCTGTGCAGAGGATATGAAATAATGCCAGTCGATCACTTCCTGCTGGAATGGTTATACCTTTTTTGAAGATATTTTTCAGGATTTTTGCAATCAGCCAGTCCTTGTAATGAAGCAGTTGCGGGGCTAAGCTGTGGCGCTTGGATCTGCGAAGTTGTTGAGCTGGGAGGTGGATCACTGGCTAGATGGCTGCAGTTGAGGGACCTAGCTGCTGGCTATCGTCCAAATCGGATGAGAAGGTAAGGATCTGGCTGGTAGCCATGATAGCATTGTCTTTTACTATGGAATAGCAAAATGATCTTGCTGTGTCCTGTTCAAGAACTGAAATGCTAAACAAGGAGGTGCTTGTGTTTAGGCTTTAAATAGGTGAGTTGGGTGATTAACATATAGGGTGTTAATGTATCATTCAAATGTGTTAGTTGATTAATAGGGTATAGCTGAAGCCCCCGCTCCCGTCCCACGAACCTTGCATAAAGGCTTACGTAATTATTATTATTATTATTATGACAATGAGAGGACAATAATCCTTATACATGACTATTATATAAATCACATATCGGAAATAGACCAATCACAGTTAAGTATTTGTCAAAATCCCAGTCCATCTTACCCTGTGTACAGATGTCATCCCATGCATAGAACACCACACCTAATTCCTATATTAAATGATTGAGGCACAGATGATTATAGTTTATGGCAAAGGTTACAAAAGAAGTCAATGATGCTATTTACAGTATGCGTTCAATCCTCATCTTAACCCTTCTAACCACCTAGTATCCACAAGCAAAACTAGACATTTGGCAGTGGTTTCTTTACAACTTAAAGACAAGGTTACAACTGTAAATTATAATTCTAAAAGCAGTGTTTATACTAAATATGTTTTTTTTCTTAATGTTTGTTTTTACAATAAAGCCTTTCAACATAATAGCTGTGTTCGTTTAATTATAAACTTCAAATTATAATAGTGGGAAACAACCCTTCCACTAATTTACAATAAAAAACATGTTATTAGTGCCTATTAAATCAAGATACATATCTCTGAGTAAATACCTTACTAAAGGAAAGTACACACTTTAGCAACGGGTCTCCTTAAATGAACTAATTTCTCCCTACTTTTCAAAGTGGGCGTCTAGACCATTGACTGTAATTGCAGCTTCGAATTTAGAGTTTGCGGTTAACTAATCTAGCAAATGTATCACTCCTAGAATTGCAATATACATTTTTTATACATGTTTGGAATGTTGGTGTCCCACAGTAATTTAGCTGACTTTTAAAAAGACCTTCCACTGAACTCAAACATCAAAGTCTCTTACAGCAACTTGGTATGGTTGTGAAATATTACATTCTTATTGTTTTTTAAATTCACTTTATCATTTTCTGTTGCAGTCAAGCACCCATGTGGCCTCAGTGTAGCTCTCAGAATCATGTAACCAGAACAGTGCAACCATTAGCCTAACCCCCTGCAACACTCTTCCTCTACTGGACATATAGTAAGTCTTAAAACGAATCTGTAAGAAATACTATACATAACAAATGTGGTATTTCTCACATCCAATAGGGGGCAGGTTACACTGGGACAGGAGTCCCATATGCAAGGTAGACAAGATTTTGAGAGCTATATTGAGGGTGGTTAAACTTCCTAGTTTAAAATCATCAGAATGGGTTGCCTGAAACAGAAAATGAACAACAAAATGAACACCACAAAAAGAGTTAAGATAACTGATACTTCAAACTCTCTCTCTGAAAAAGGTGCACATCTGTGGGGCTTGCTTTGTTTTAAACTGTTAACAAACCTACTAACATATTCACACATTTTTAGTTAATGGATAGTTAATATATACAGTAATATATTATAAAGTAATACATAAAACAACAAATAAAACATCAGATATATTACTCGACCTTCGGTCTCGTAATTTGTGATGTCACAGAAACCCTAGATGGAATTATTTTCTTTCAACTCACTGAATCCCATCTATTTTAATATTATATATATATATATATATATATATATATATATATATATATATATATATATATATATATAAACCAACTGCTAACATTTGTTAACATATTAGTAGGCTAGTTGACTAAAACAAACATAAAAGTGTGACCGAGACGTGCATTACAATCAAACCAGCACAAACCTCTCAAGGGTCCATCTAACAGTGTATTTTATAGACAGATTGACTTTATACACATGCTATTTTACCTAGAAAATACAGGGAATTCTTCAGATGGTTGCTATAGGCATGTGGTCATTCTACACAGCTGCTCTTTAATAATATTAACTGTATTTACACAGGGCAGGTTCCTTGCAGAACACTATTTTGACATTAGTCAATTTAGGTTAACAGATAGAGGCATGTGTAGTGTAATGCTGCTTGTTTGGGACCCTATTATTAGGTTATAAATTTTGACAGTGACTGAGCTTGTATGAAAGGTCAACTTAGTGGTTCTCACTAAGCATTAGAAGCCTGTGACACTGAAATCTTAAAATAGCTTTGTAAACTGAGCCTGACATGTACAGAGACTTCAGAACTGGAACAGCTACAGTACAAAGCTGCACTGCTCAGAAATGAGTCACTGTCCTCTCAAGAAAGCTCATATGAAATTCGTAGAGGTCTTCAGTAGCAATAAGTGACAGCAACCACTAGTTACAAGTTTAGATGTCTGTGGAGACCCTTATACAAGCATCGCAATGTGTAATAAAGCATAGTGACAGCATGGTAAAGCATAGGTAATCATTATAAAAGAATAGTGAGGTATGGTAAAGCAGATTAATAAACATGGAAAACCAGGGCAAACTATGGTAAATGCATAGTGTAACCATAGGAAAACATTTTTAAAACTTCAAAAATACAGTTAAACATCATAGTCAACTTTTATAAGGGGAGTACAAAGGTGCTTGTATCATTTTTTGAATGGCTTAAATTTACTGCAGTCTTCCACTATATAATTGAGAAAAAGAAAAAAATTCTGTTCATGTTTTATTAAATCTAATAGGACAGGCACATTGAAAGGCAATGTATTCCAGCAACACTACAATACCCTACGCTTGTTAAGTTTTTATTACATTTTTTTATACTTGGGTGGCACAATATAAAGGTCTGCTTTAACTGAAGATACTCATGTATGTTCTTGCATGAATAACCAGTGTTCATAGGTATTTTAGCCAAGGATACTCACTTGAACCCCACAGTTTTATTTCAACTTAACTTCACACATGCTAGGCAAGAGTAATATAACAGACAATATGTTATTTTGCTGTGTAACTTTATAAATATGAGATTACTCTGCTTTAAAATATTCTCAGAAATGCTGAAGATTGGTGAGTATTTTTACAGCCTCAGATGTGAGAGTGAAAATCAACTCTCTCCGTGCTTTATGGCAATAAAAATAAAATGGACTAACATAAATAAATTAATATATGAGATAAAACCGTCTGAATTGGAAACCCACAGTGAAAGATAAGGATGAAGGTGTTCACATAAAATGATGAATTACAAAAGTACCAATTCTAGAGCGTTTAGGAAGCATAACTAATATATATTTTATGGCCAAGGTATAGTTTACACTGCTTTGAAGGGTTCAATCAAAGTCTTAAATATTATACAGAATGAAAATTCAAATAAATCACATCATTTAAGGTAATCATGAAACACTGTATTTTATTGCAGGCTTTAAAACAGAGGTTATGCTTGTTATTGTAACAAGCGTCTTGGGTTAAAGGTGCACTGTAATTCAGCAGTGTCTTGACATCATTTTTATAACCCCCTCTCCAAAACTAAATCCATTAGCTTTACTGTAATGTAACCACAGGTTATGAGAAGAATCAATCAACGATATACAGTATGTATCCTGCACCTAACATAGTTCAGATTCTTCAAGATTTTTATGAATCCCATTCGCTATTAAATCAAAACATAATATGCATACTGTATACTGTACAAAATAACTTTCTGCAGCTGTTCCCACTATACAGGGAGAACAGTAAAAGAATACCAGTGAAGAAACTTGATACAGTGCTTCTCTTGCAAACTGGCACACACACAATCTCTGCAGACTTTCAAAACAAAAGTCAACCTTCAGCCTCTTATTAGGCTGTGAACGCTCCTGGTTTTTGAAAAAAAATGGCAAAAATAAAATGTAAAATGTGCCATAACACTGCCAATAGGCTGCAAGACCATTATTGGTAGCCAGTGTGGTTCCAACTAGTCTGCAGGTTTTTTAAATTGCTATGGAAGAAGGAGAGGTGATTATTTCTTAATTCCTATCTTTACTTTCTTCATAAATGTCGTTTTTTACCTAGCAGATCTAAGACACGTGTCTGTAGGCAAGTGCAGTAGTGTCAATAATTAAATTTAAAAAAAAATTGTGTTAACTATATGTCCATGTCACAAATGTATTTGTATACACAAGACAAATTACATTGAAAAACTGCATACAAAATTATATTCTTCATTTTATAAAAAAAATAGTATATAGTATAAAAAAAAAAAAATGCAATCTAACAAGTTACACTGTTAAATTATTTATCCAGGGTTATGTGTGCACCCAAGCAACACATTAACATAACACAGAATATATGGCATGACAACTTCCTATGAAAAAGTGTGTTCTGTAGCTTCCTACAGTGTGTTCTGTAGCTTCCTACAGTGTGTTCTGTAGCTTCCTACAGTGTGTTCTGTAGCTTCCTACAGTGTGTTCTGTAGCTTCCTACAGTGTGTTCTGTAGCTTCCTACAGTGTGTTCTGTGGCTTCCTACAGTGTGTTCTAAGGCTTCCTAAAGTGTGTTCTAAGGCTTCCTAAAGTGTGTTCTGTGGCTTCCTAAAGTGTGTTCTGTAGTTTCCTAGACTAGTCAGAACTTTTCCGTCACGTCTAATTCTGCTCACATTTAACTCAAAGAAAATACTTTTCCAATGTCTTCAGTTTTCTATCCTTTTTTAAATTTATTTAGTGGACAGACATAACATAAGCATTAGGGTTTCTACTTGCACAACAGCATGCATCTTTCTTTTTACATGGCTATTTGTTATCTCTATAAGGCACCCAACACAATGCGAATAACTATTTTTCTTTTGTGGAGTGCAGAAATGAGAGCTGGTCCTGTATTCATATTTACTTATTTCCTGTATGGGACACTGTTGCTTGTTAGACCACAGGATTGTGGCCCAGAGGCACCCATTTTCTTTTTCCTGTGGGGTCTGAAGAACTAAGCATTGTCCTTTCGTTGGTCATAAAAACGATGTGCCCTAAAATACAGTATTCATGACCGTAAAGGGAGTATTTTAATAATCGCAAGCTCATATTGATGCAAGGGTATTCTCCCCTAATATTTACAGAAAACATAAGTTTGAAATTGTTTTAATGTATTCTAATTTACCAGAAGTGTCATATGTAACAACGATTACATTTTCTGCATCATCACACTGCCTTGAAAAGGGGGGAGAGTTACAAATGCAACTGTGCCAGTGACATAAAAAATCAAGTGAAGTCTTAGGCCCAAGTCAGTATCTACAGTCAGTACCACAGGATATGTTAACAGACACAAAAAACCAGATGGGACAGCATCAGCTTTATGGCTCATGTAAAGAACTGCAGTGCTAATAGGACAGCACTTCACACGCCACATGATGATGCTGGCAAATGCTGGATGTGGAATTTTTGATCAATCCAGCACTGACCCCAGCACCCCTCTGATGAAAGGCTAGTGCTTCATCTATAGGCCGATAAGCTCTGCTCCCCTGGGACGCCCAGCTTCTTCTCAGTCATAATGAGGTGCTTGCAATACCTATTAGGAGAGGCATTTCCTTAAGATTAAATGCAATTTTGCCACAGAAAGCAGCAGCATACAGTATACAGTGTACAGGGAGACTCCAGATCAAGAAACAGGAGCATGAAAATAATTATTTTGCTTCTGAGGTTTCAAATGCTGTAAAAAATCAGAAAGTAAAAGGATATTTAACCAGATCTGTGGAGAGAGTGTCTGAATATCCGCTAAAACCCATCCGTCATGGACCAATAAATAAGCAATTCCTAGAGCCCTTCAAGCTTCACTTAACCACTGCAACATTGAGGAGCTTCAAACTCAAAACTGAAATGCATATTCTCTTTTAAAGGTTGTGGTGTCATAAACATAAAGTTTAATGTTTTTCTTAAACATGGATGCCAAATTGCATGTTTATGACAGTAGATGACCTTTTAAAAAGAAAACATTTTGTGACCGAGACAATTCCACCAATCACAAGATAGATGAATAATGTGCTAAATTGTCTCAGATTAGCAATTACCTGTATGACAACTCTATGTATGATTAATGGAACGATTACATTTATATTTATAAAAGGTATTACATGTTGGAAATATTCAATACGTTCTGTCTTAAATTAAGGCTTAGATCCCAGTAAAAAGAAGCTCAGGGTTTTAGGGCTTCATTCACTAAACGGTGGTAAATGACCAGAATTACTGCGTGGCAGGGGGAAGCCACACCATGCGTAAAAATGAAGCAGTGGCCACTCTATTCACTAAGCTAATTATATGCACAAATAAACCAAGCTAAATGATTCATTTGCAAGCTGTCACTGCACGAGGAATTATGCACAAGGTTTACACACACTATTATAGTACAGTCAGCACTCACATACCCGACCCTATCAAATGTTGACTTCAGTGACGGTTAAAAGAGTGTGACGCATATGTGATTATTTCATTTTGGCCCGTTTCATCCCTTGTCAATTTTTCAGGGAAAAAAAGACACAATGTCAAAAATACATAGCTGAAAGGACTGTGCTTTAAAATAAGTAGGCTTCCATTTAGATGTATTGTAGTTGGTTTTGTTGGTACAGTACTATATTTTCAACAGAAGTAGTACTTTAATTCAGAACGATATGATTCTAAAAATCTCACTTGCCAGGGCTATACTGTAGCACACCACCAGATCTATCTAAACATACTAACACTCCAAATGTATGCCCAATAATAGAGCGTGTAGCCACATGTGCTGTATTGTACCAAATCTCTGCCTGCATTCTGGGGTCCGACAACGGTGTAAGCAGCCTGGGTGTGATCCCGTAACCAGCATCACCTATGACATCAGCGCCCTATGAATCACGTATTATAAATTACTTACCAAGAAGCCAACCAGCTCCATATACACCTACCTCGTAATGTTCATATATCCCAGACTGCCTGAGGATGTGCAAGTCGTGTGCCACACCAGGATAGCTGGCGACCACATCAAGTATCCTCAGTTTCGTATCACACACCATCTGCTACGTGGGTGCAATCAATAGCTCCCAATACATTTGGAAAACCAGACACTTCGTAAAAGGCCAATTTTATATCATATAGCATCTGTGTCTCTGGGATACTAGATCTACTTCCCGGTGTGTTTCCACAGGGCATTCAGTACCTGCTGCAAACACCGGGAAAAAGAGGGTTGCGATGTCTCACCAATTGCAGACACGGTTGTCTGAAATGACCAAGATGCTAAATAAATGTAGTGTACACAGCAATTTCACTAGACCTGGCACTGGATGACTCCTACCTGTAAGTGGCTCTAGATCAGATTTGATCTCCTCAGATAAGGCTAATATGATAAGGCTGTGCTCAATCTGTATCTAGTTATTACCTCCTCTTCACACAGCCCTAGTATTGTCTGCCTGGTCTGAAATACTCTCTCCCCGACTCTTCTGCGCTCTTCAAATACCTCCCTTGCGGTATTTTGTGACGTATTTTGCATACATTTCCACTCATTAACATTATTCATTATATTTAAATGACTCGAACGCGTTCATAAATACAGCAGGTGTACAAAGCAGGCAGTAAAGGGGCTTACTGCGTGCAAAGCACGTTACTGCTGTTTACTGAATGAGGCCCTTAATGAGGCTACAAAAGCAGATTCTGACATGATCATAACACTCCACCATTCATTTGGAAACTGATCTAATTTAATACAATAGTAATCTAAAGAATGTTTTATTTTGTCAGAAATTGACAAAATATTGCATGCAAAAAATGCAAAGGATTCTTTCTATTTCTGCAATGTTACTTGTGTGTCAATAATGCGAAAATCTGACAAAGTAAAACAATATTTTGAAATTGGGTTATACTATGTAATAAAACTAAAATGATAACCATTAGCGGAGATCTGAAAGCAGATTAACTCATAAATACATACAAGTCAACAAAAATCAATACAAGGGCAGTTCATTTAATTTCCAAATGTACAAATCTATATTTTATAACAATTGAGCAGGTCAGGGTTTTTTTTAGATTTCACACAGGGGGCTTCATTTACAAAAGGGCACTACATTTGGAGTTAGCACACACTTAAAAGTAGTGAGCCTAACGTGCACGATAAACCTAAATTTACTGCCCCATTTACTAACACAGAACGCATGAATTTACGTGCATAGTATTTGGCTAATTTACATACCACACCATGCATACTACATGTATTGTGAGCGATAATTTAATGTGCACGAGACTTATGCGTGACCACTGTGATAGCAAAAGCCCCAGCAGTCCAGGCGTATCTTTTGGTCAGTAGCTTATTGTGAAGGTGGAGGTGGCTTAGATTAACAGACACAGCACTCAGCAGGGGACAGGCAGAGGCAACGTAAAGTGAAACTGCACCAATTACCTTTTAGTTTTAACATGTATTCCTTGTCCAATGTAAAAAATAAAACAAAAGCCTTTTTCCTTTCTCCTTTAATGCATCTCGGCCCGCCCATTAGTTTCTAAAATTGCATTGTACTGTATCGTTTTGGAATTCTTCTTTAAAACAACCCGCCTCCTTAATATAACATGCGTATTCAACATGTGCAGTCTGCATTGTATGAATGACATTACCATTAAGCCAATCACAGCTCACAAAGGTAGTAAACTAACCAATCAAATAGCACAAAGGATCGATTTCCGCATGCACACAGCACACATAATTTTGGTTAGGATAGCGAAGCGAAGGTTTGTTTCAACTAATTATTTTACTTTGTGTAAAATTTAAAATCAGAAGCCAAAAAGTAGTCGTCACGGAAGCGAAAGGTGGAGGAACACAGAAGATTCCAAAATCGTTAGCCAGATGATTATTTGTTCATCAAATTATTTTGACGGCAAGGCAATATGTCTGATTTGCAGTGCAACGGTTGCAGTTATGAAAGATTGTAACATACAACTTCACTATGACACGTTGCACAAAGCTACGTATTTTGAGTTTACTAGAAATGAAAGAAGCTATGGAGTCAACAAAAGGTTTTTATGAAAAGTGCTGTAGATGCCAAGAACAACACAACCACAGGAAAGGACTTCAAGAAGCCATGGAAAGTGCAGAATTACTTTGGAAGAAAGTAACTGGGATTACAACAGATGGTGCACCATATGACTAAACAAAATAGTTGACTGGCTAGCTGGAAAAAATTAAAAGAAAGAAATGCATTAGTAACAATTTTCTTACACTGGATTCTGCATCAACAGGCATTATGTGGAAAATGTGCAGAATTAGAACACGTAATCAGCATTGTTATCAAGTGTGTCAGAAAAGACGTGCCAAGTGTCTGGACAGAAGTTATAAAAAGGTACATTTCATAGTGGTACTGTTTAATGTTTCGCATTTTCACAGCTTGTCAGTATCTTTTTTTTCAGTGCTGTTAAAAACATTATATTTTGGAATATAAGTTAAATATTGAGACTCTGCATTATATACTTTGACATTTTTTTTTTCTGTATGAGAAAAAATACTCTATTTCCTCCATTGTATAACATTTGTGATACTGAGTTTTTTTTTGTCAGTGTTCTAGGAAAGCTGCTTGTAGTTATATCTGCCTATTTCTGTACTATACAATACATTAAGTAATAAGTTGATTCATTGATTGAAACTGTGCCTGCATTCTTATTGACTAGGAATCGTACAGTGGGGGTCATGTGTTTTGAGTAGTACATTTGAGTATATAGGCCTACATACAATTTATATAGACATTTTCACATACATTACGATTTTTATAGTTTATATTATATATATATATATATATATATATATATATATATATATATATATATATATATATATAGTAATTCAGCAAGATGTATTTATTTCATGTTGGTGAATCAGTGAATCAAACAAATCTATTGAATTGATTCACTAAACTGAATGAATCCAACTAATCGAGTCAGTAAAAAGAATCAAACTGCACCTCACCAGTTTTCAGGCCAGAAAAATAGCACACCTATCAGTTGTTAAAGCCTGGTTCCCATATGCACTAATAAATTATCACTTTAATGCCCGCACTAAAATTAACAGCCTTTAGTAAATACCATGTGAATACAGCTCATCGCATTATTCTGAGCTTGATGCTCATTTAAATACATTAACATGCATTACCATACAAATCACATATTATGCCCACTATTTCACGCAATCATGAATAAAATTACAATAGTAAATACGGAAATCATTAACGTGCACAGTAATTGCAATTATCGGCACCATAACATTTAGCGCCCTTTCGTAAATGAGGCCCATGGTACGGAGATAACAATGCACAGAACGTAGCTCCAATTAGAGAGGAAATCAGAAAAGAAATGAAAACAATAAACACTGACAATTTCAGTTTGACCCCCTCAAGAACAAATGTACAGTATTATAAAGAAATATTATCTTAACAGATTGGGGCAATTTAATGTAATACGCAGTGGTGGGTCTCCACCATGTAATTTTATTGTATTTATTTAGAAGTCAATAAATTACTCCAGAGGGAAAGCACCAGCAGGACTAATATAATTAAAGGGCAGCAGTATGTAGATCCACGGCTCTTTACGTTATTGAATAGACCTAGATGTGGTTTTTGGAATTCTGCTAACCCTCCATGTGTAGGTCCTTTTATGTCTTTCTACTTTCCCATGACTCGTGATCCATCTAAGACCTTTCTCATCATTCAACCATTTTTACAATACTGTAAAGCCACTGATGTTTTCTAGAATATATCATTAAAAGATGTAATATGGATCCAGTTACTGGTGCTCATATAGTAGCTTTTCTTTTGTTACAGATAAATGTTGCACTAAAACTAAAACAGTAGGCAAATATTGCTATGGCAACAAGACCAGGAACATGGTCTGTCATAAGCTACAGTTCAGGGAAGCAGAAGAAATACTCCTGAATAGTGACAACAATGGCTCATTTGTCATTGTATGCCTTTGAATTCACATGCTTTAGAGAATTTGGTTTTGATTTTTTATTCCTCCACTCCACTACCTTAAATGTTGATGTTACCTACCTTTCCGCTGAACATTCATTATTAAATTGTGTCACGGATCTAGACATTTAAGATGGCTACCACT
Source organism: Acipenser ruthenus (assembly GCF_902713425.1). Taxonomy (NCBI): domain Eukaryota; kingdom Metazoa; phylum Chordata; class Actinopteri; order Acipenseriformes; family Acipenseridae; genus Acipenser; species Acipenser ruthenus. The sequence goes on from NC_081193.1 coordinate 36,416,768, forward strand.
TGTCAAAATAACATGCTTTATGTTGCTGATGAGAGCCAGAAAATATGTATTGATAGATACATGATTGTCAGTTGAAGAATGGCACAGTGTACTTACTATCATACAGGTGAATATAGATCAAATACAGTATTTCTAAAGATTTTACAGTGTCTTACTTGTGATGCATAGTAACACAAAGCACTTTAAAACAAGGCAGCGCTCTGATCTGCCAAATTCAATAAGTCTAAAGAGCAGTGCTAGTAACTCAGCCATGGACTGTGGTCCAAATAGCACTATAGGGATGGACACAGATCATATAGTTGGCCTTTGCAAGAACACAGTTTAAAAACTCCAGTTTAATATTTTATTATTTTTTTTCTTTAGAAATGCAATGAAAAATCAAAATCAAATTAAACTGCCTTTTGTGAATCTAAGCGACAAAAAAAAAAAAAGACTTGAACAGGAAACACAGCACTGAATGGTTCTGCAAGGAGCCAAGGAGAAAAAGTAGCCTTCTGCTTTGAATTTTATTAATCCTTTCAGTAACAATGTACAATAGTTGACTTAAGTATAGCAACTTAAACTTCAGCACACTGGGGAAACATTTTGACTAACTATAGACAAACTGTATACCAGGTTCCAGATGTTTTATGGACCACTTTAAAAGAAAATTACCTTGGAGACAAAGACGTTCAATAACTTTCACTTTATAAATTCAAGAACTAGATTAAATATGATATACTTAAGAGTCACCATTAAGAGGCAGATATGCATGGCTTTAATTTGCCTTGCTAGAATAACCAATTTCCTCTGCTCCCTCTTTATTGCAGTGTGCTCTTAAATTTCAAGGACAAAGAAAGACAAACAGTGTTTATTACTCTTACCCAGTCAATGCGCCTCAGTTCCAGCCCTTTATTGTAATTCTCACACTTGCAGTCCTTCTGAACAGAGACTGCTGAAGCGGAGCAGATTCAAGGCGGCATTGTACAGTTTTACTTGTGCAACAAAGTTCTGGCTTTGTGCTGAAGGCTAATCTTGTTTCCGTTTTCACTTTTCGTAAGTGTCAACGCTTTAGCTGCAAACGGAGTCCTTTTCTAAAGAGTTGACTCTTTTGGGAGTTAATGATGTGTTTTGGTATTCTTTTCCCTAGTAATCTGGAAAAAAACTGTGGTCCCTACAGACTGGCACTTCACTTCAAAATGAGCTCAAGCAGTCAGACCAGGGGAGGAAAACATTCCAGACACAAAACAGCAGTGGAAAAAAAACAAATGAGTTATTGTCCTGAAACAAAAAGCATTTTGCATATACTCGTGCATTTCTTCGAAGCCCTTACCCCAAGGCTTTAACTATGAGTCTAAGGGACTCACTCAAGAATATTTTATACTGTGAACGTTTTTCTTTTATAAAACAAAGCACGGGCATAGGAATGGAGCTGAAACCAACAATTAATTTGAAGTGGCTATACAATGAAAAATAATTCATTTAAAATAAAGATAAGAACACATTTAATGAGGATATGACACTTTGCCACTAAGTTCTGTTTTTAACATGTCCCAGGATAATAATAAATAATGACAAGTAAGGACAAAATACAGTACATAAAACTGCTCATAAAAACTAAATACATGCAGTGTCCCAAAAAAATTAATTACAAAGGTTTTTGAAGAGCCCCCAGGGAGCATATATGCCACCTGTCCCATGATAATCAATCCCAAAGTGCTATTGTTCACTTCTTGGTGGCCGTGTGCTGGAAAACATAGGCAAGGCATGTAACTGTAGAACTGAATCCTCCTTGACTGAGCACTGAGAGGCACACAAACACTTGTCGTCAAAATCAAAATGGAAAACTTAGTGAAAAGCTTGTTGAGTAATCCGTTTAGTGCAAGAGACTTTGCAACAAAAACAGAAGGCCAAAACCAAAATTGCAAGTAGTAAGTACTTACAGAAAAGCAGGAAAAGAGTTGAAACGGCATGTCAGCAAAGCGGTGTACAATCGTGAATGGATCCGTAGTATTTGGTTAATTGAATCGCTATTAGTAGCCTATATCATAAGAAAATGTTTTTATCTGTAATCTAAAGGTTGTTGCTTGCCTTGCTAAAAAGTCATTTTACGCCACTGTAGTTTTGTCAAATAAAATACCAGTAAATGTGTAGCCTATGCAGGTACCAGAATCATCACTTCTGAATAGTTTTAATTAACACAATCAAGGCTTACACTATGACAGAATGGGGGGAATTAGGCAAAACCCAACAATCCCATTATATACTGTAGAATATTCATGCACATTATTACTGTATATGACATTCAACATGTGTCACTATATTAACCCCAGTGGCCTTGCCCTTTAATGAGCCACAAACAGAAGATGACTTCCTTCCATAGCTGACCTCAACCCCACCCCATGTAGTTATTGTTTGGGCCACATTAGCTCTAAACAGGCAACACTTCACAAAATGCAAAGACATGACTGATAAGTTTTCCTTTCGTGTGATATGCAGCAAGAGTGACTAAATCTTCAGAGAAATGCAGCAGCTATTGCAGCACATTTTTTCATGTAACCATGTTTACCAAACAGATTTTTAGGACATAAGCCTTAGATTTTATAAAATGGACAACTTACTAAAAAAAAATAATAATAATAATTAAGTATTAGGATTTCCTTGAGCCTAAAGGATAATGTACCTGCATAAACCCTACAAGATTTAGATCAGATTATCATAAGCATTGTCCCCCCTTTAGTAATACGAACATTAATGCACCAACTTTCAATAGCTCCTCTAGAGCTCAGTCCATTACTACTTAATGGAACTGCAATCATTGTTACAGAAGCTCACTGATTTAATGGGAATCAAGTTTGTACTGCACAGTATTCACTAATCTGAAACATTCTGTCTGTCACCAAAGAAGACCCAAAGACATATGCAAGGATAGATAACCATGTGCGGTTTGTAATACATTACTTAACTTTGTAAAAAGCAGGTTAAGCCTAGAGGGAGCCATAACTGGGGGAGTTTGCAGAGGTTATTGTGTAAACACTCTATTCCAGTGCTCTAAAACAGAGCCTGTGGCATCACTGCTGTCTAGTACAGTACCACTAACTCACCCAAATCAATTTACTGCAAGGGTTTTAAAGAAAATCTTTATGCAGCATTGCAATAATATGTCCAAGCCCTGCACACTTGGTGACAATCATCCTGCAACCCTAACTGCATTGCTTTGGCTGATACAGCCTGCTCTTACTCTGGGGTTGGATTATTGTGTATATTGATAAATGCCTTTCAATCAATGTCACAATCCTTTGCAGCTGTCCTGAAGTAGCTTCTGACTGCACTCTACTATTCTAACACAATGACACTTGATGTTTCAACTGCTGTTGCATCATGGGATATAATGGTAGATCACTAATATGCAAATTAATCTCCTGTTCTACATAAACAAAGCCCAGTGCTCTGGGCCTCACACATTGCAGTCCATTGCATGGCACATCGCACAGTTCAGTATGTCAAGTGACCACTCCATGTATAGCAACTGATCTGTAGGTCACTTAAACTGTACAAAATGACAATTGTATGGTATCATGTAAAAATGAACTGAACCAACCACCCTCGCTTTGACATGGACCCCACAGAACATGCATGGGGTTATCTTGAAAGACAACCCACCAAACCAAAGGAGACCAAGCCGTTAAATTGGCAGGACTTAAATGAGTACAGACTCTCACCGATTCCCTATCTAGGCAAAAAAAGGACACTGATGCAGAGAAAACCCCTAAACCCCTAGTGTGTAAATGGACCTTTCCCAGTTCTATACCATCTGCAACTGCCACAGTAAACATATGTCACCAAATCGAAACTGGGGATGTTCAAATGACTCTGACTGGGAAAAGCATGAGGTTATATGATGTGAAGGACAGTGGTCAGATCATCATCTAGCCTGGAGAACCAGAAAGAACACGCATCCCATTTCATAGCTAAGGTTTATACTGCTTGAACGTCTTTAAATGCCATATCCCTGGTATCAGAACTAGGGGTGCACGCTAATACTGATATACTGGTATATTGCGATATTCATCAGGCAATACAATAACCAGTGTTTGAACAACAATACCGGTATTATTGGTTAAACTGATTCAGGGAAACATCTACTGGAAAATGTCATCTATTATCTTGCGACATAATCACTTCCCGTGAGATCTCGTAATGCGAGCAGTGCCAATACAAAAGAAAATATGGCAGAAGCACACAGAGATTTTGAGCTGCTTAAATTCTGAAAAGCAGAGTCACATGTGACTTTTAGGCTACTCCCCCTTTTTCAGTGCTGCCAGATTGGCTTTTCCAGCCAAATTTGGCTTGTTTTGAAAGCATCTAGCGGGTAAATGTTGTCTTTGGTGGTTTCATTACTTTTTGACTATTTTTATCATCCATGTTTTTTTCTATTAATTTTCATTATGGAGGCTGTGTGGTCCAGTGGTTAAAGAAAAGGGCTTGTAACCAGGAGGTCCCTGGTTCAAATCCCACCTTAGCCACTGACTCATTGTGTGAGACGTAGTTGTAAGTGACTCTGCAGCTGATGTATAGTTCACACACCCTAGTGCAATCAGTGCAATTTTAATTGTTTTTACATTTATTTTTAAAGACTATCTGCCGACAGTTCTGTACAATGTAATATACACTACTGTATATTCTGAATATCTTTTTTCCCCTGGACCTACCACATTAGATCTCATCAGATTAAAAACAGCGGTTCTGGTACTGTAAGTTTTCCCATGAAGAATGGGCAAAAATGTCACCATCCTACTGTGCAAAGCTAGTAGAGACCTATCCAGAAAGACTCATAGCAGTAATTGCTGCAAAAGGTGCTTCTACCAAGTACTGACTTAAGGGGCTGAATACGTATGCAACCAGTAAATTTCATTTTGTACATTTTCTTTACAAGTTTTGCTGACATTTAACCTCCTCCTCATATAACAGTGTTCAGTTTAACCACTACAGCTTTGAATAAAAAAAGTTTGTTTGAAAAACTGTTCATACATTATTTGTAATTCAACAAAATTTGACATTATTGGTAGGGGGTGAATACTTCTGCAAACCACTGTGTGTGTGTGCGTGTATATAATCTATTATTATTAATAATAATAATAATAATAATAATAATAATATAAAGCAGCTTTAAACCCATGTTTATGGCCAGTCATAGGATGCTCCTTTGAAAAACATGTTTACTATAAAATTTAAATAAATATATTTTTTATAATAATTTAAAAATTACATTTAAAATCAGTGTTTTTAGAGAATTTTAAATAGCTTTCAAACCAAATAGCTTTCAAAATATTTACTGGGCATTTCATATGAGAGTTTAATTTGTCATATTGCATTCTAATACTTTAAATTCCATATAAATGACAACAAGCACGTTTATACATGTAGATTTATTTCGGTAGCAAAAAATCAACATCAGCATCATTTGGCGTTGAATTACAATACGTATCGCAATATATCACAATACAGGTCCTCACCTAATACCCACCCCTAATCAGAACCCTTTTGTGGTTGGGCTGATTACCACAGTGGTGTTCTATGCACCATGAATAGTTAGTGTATGTCTTGTGTGCTGCAGTACCTGTAATTGTATGCTGTCTCTGACTGACAAGCTCTTTAACTCAGATCTGCACCAAAAGAGAAATGAACACTTAAAAGTGAATAGGCACAGCAATTTGCTTGTCTGATTTTCTGAGCATTGTAGCTGTGAATTTAAAAGCTGAATCCAGGCTGACTTTAATGCACACACACATGCCCAGGAGGATAGGTAGTGCTGGGCCAAATACTTACATGTAAATGTCAAATGCATAAATACTGTATTCTAACCACATATCTTTTAAAGCATTTAACCCTTGAGAAACAAGCTTCCGTGCTGCCAGGTTTTATAATGCATTAACTGAAATTTAAAAAGAACACCTTCTACTGGGGGTATTTGGCAGTGGTGTAGTGGTAAATAAAAAAGTGGGTAAACGCCCCTGTTTGGTGGTCGAACAGATTGAACGGATAAACATGAACAGATACACTGTTATTGGCCCTCAGCCAACCAGAGCCACCCATACAGTTATTTCCCCTCTCGGGTGCTGTTCAGGTCTGAACAGTCACAGACCCAACTGTGCGCTTCACAGGAACAGTTCTGCAAGTCCTTTCGCGTAATAGGATGAAGGCTACTAGCACCGCCCTGCAGGTCCAGTGTGCCTAACAGAACATTAACAACCAATCACAGAACACTAACACACAAACAGAACACGCATTCCAGTGGCCACGCCCCCCCTGCTTGTGCCACAGTTCTGACCGAGAGCTCTCAGCTGTCATTGCACACAACAGCACAACACAGATGTTCACCGATAAAATATCTTGTCTTTAACCCAGTATTTGACAGGAGAGTAGAAATGAGTAAACTCAGTATCCCTTAATGAGAAGTGGGTAAACGCTATGATTACCTGTGTATACCCTCGACTACACCACTGGTATCTGGGTATTTTTGGACAAACGATACCACTTCAATATAGCCTTATTGGGCCCAATTTAAGCACATTTACTTGTGGGTTATTTAAAGAGTAAAGGTAATAATTCAAAGGGAGTATATGTATATGGAATGGCAGTCTACTGTTCTTTCATTCCCTTCTAGTTCTTTTTACACCACAGACAATACAAATGTATAAAACATCATTAGAAGAATCTGCTAAACCAAAACAAATTGGAAGGGCTACAATTTGGATAATTATGATGCTGTGCAATTATGCATACTAAGAACATCAGTAGTTTGCAATGCCAATGCAGTTGCCAGGGAGGGGGGGGGGGGGGGGGGGGGGAATACAAGTACATATATCCAATGTGGGAAATCTGTGTCAGCTGAAGAGTTTGCATGTGACATAAGTGTTCAGCAATGGGATACTGTAATGCTTTTATGCCTCTTTTCGAAAGCAAATCATAGACCTTAATGAATAGCAGTCTGTATCACAAAACTACAACACAAATGATTAATTATTCACAGGTACTCGTGGCAGTATCATCTCTACAGCATACTGAAGAGTAATTAGGTTTCACTTTCTTAGGTTTACTTTTTTATGAATGTTTGCAATTATTCTGAGAGGTTATTATTGCAGTTTCTCAAAAAACTGTTTCACTTATTTTGACAAGCCTGTGTTTCAGGAGATTCCCTTCATTTCTAGTTGCCTGCCATAGATATATGTAACCTAGGCTAGATTGACCAAAGAGTCCTTATAAAAGTAAGATCCAGCGCCACCTAGTGATCTGCCATTTCGGAAGCAAGTTTATTTACTTTTGCTGGCAATACACAGCAGTGAACTAGGTGGTGCTCGTGATCTAGCCCGAGCTACATAAGCCTTTGGCAGGCAACCCTAACTGAAGAGCAGCTCCTACACTGTGTGAAAACACGCTAACTAAACATCATAACAATTAAATCAAAAACAACACAATACATTTACACAGGCAAGAAGAACCACTCATTGCAAATACTACAAAAACAGAAAATGTAATTTGCAGCCATTTACTGCTCAAGACTTACCTTGACATACAGTAAGTATTGCAATTGGCAGATCTTTGTTGGTAAGCTTGCATATCTGACTTGCACCATGTCTGGCTGCTATCAGTGCTACTCTTTCATCTTCCAGGTGAATTCACAAACAATGTTAATACTGTAAGTGAGGCAGACAGTTCCAATACAAAGACTGATAAACACAAATAAAGATGACTGAAACTACTGTACACTTGCAATAGTGTAGAGATCACATCAAATGAAATTAACTACTGTAAATCACTTGCACATACAGTATAAGAAATGGCTAAACTTAAGGTTTTTTAAAGGCCACCCTTCAAAAATACTGGTTTGCTGTAACCCAAGCAGGTCATTAGGTAGGAGTTTTTGAATATTGTTTGAGTTCCATAAAGGCGTACCAGCTGAACAGTTGGCAAGTAGAAATATAATGCTTTCTGTTTCATTTTTATTGAAAATATTTGGGCTGGTGTGAAAATGATTGATTATGGAAGATACAAGAAGTCTGTCTCAGGGCTCTCACAAATCCTAAGGGTGAACTACATTAGTATGTGTCAGTCACATATTCTCCTGCTGCAGGACTACCAGTATGCATCTGACTAACAGACTGTAAGAAACCTACTTGTACTGGTCAATAGTGCCTTTTGTTTAGTTATTTGACAAAGTAATTGGTGTAGGAAAAGCAGCCCCATGGGGATCCATCTGTAAAGCTCACAAGTCTCGACTATACTGGACTATATGGCACCCAATTGTACCAGTACTTGCATCAGCTTGTACTTGCACTGAACTGGTAATTACCTTGCCATATTCTACTACTGCTCTTAATTATAACTACTTGCTGTATCTTGTACTTGATTTTACTCTTATAAGTATCCATATTCAGTTTTTTGTAATTGCTCTTATTTGATATCGTTCTCATGCATTCATCGTACTTACTATGTGCGCATACTGGACTTAACTCGTATAAGCAAATAGTTTTAATATAAGTTAACTGCTCTTACGTGTAATTTTTTTTTTACTGTATTCTCTATTTTTTGCTCTTATTTGAATTTGATATTTTGCTACTGATTTTATTGTACTTTACAACTCATCTTATCTGTAATGTGATATTCAAAAATATGATACTTTGTACTGATATTTTGTAACAATTGTAAGTCGGCCTGGATAAGAGCGTCTGCTAAGAAACAAATACTGTAATAATCCATTAAAGCTGTAACCTGGTCTTATTGTTTAATGATGAAAGTGATGTTGAGCAGTTACTGTACACATCTGCCGGTTAAGTGTCTGTCAAAAGCGTTCCTGTTATTAGGATCAGTTTCAGAGACAATCACATATCAGGAATAGCAGGATCTTCACGTCAGAGCCCTTTGACAGCAACTGACAGTACCGTGTAATTTTAAACAAGTTCTGACAATAGCTCAATTGAGAAACCACATGCTAAAACAAACCGAGATGTTATGCCTACTAAACGCAGGGAACATGGCTTAATCCTAATTTGTGCATAGTCAATCTGTCATTCGTGCTTGAAGCAATATTATGTTGATCACAGCGGCAGATATTAAGTACTACGCATACAAGCAGTTTTAAAACTGAAACTTGTTTATGAATCAGCAGGGCCAGCAGTACAATATTTCAATAAACAAGTATGACTTCACAAGAATGATGCTGCCTTTTTTTCTTTTTTATAAATGTGTGAACCCAATTCAGTTGTATCTGCGTAATTTTAAAATATGCTTACAATGAAGAGTTGCCTTAGGGAACCAAACTTTCTCTTAAGACACCAAACTTTGTCATCACAACTTAAATGTTAGTTTTCAGGTTAAAAACTTCTGCACACCCTTTAAATTGAGATTAAACAGCTTCAATCATCGGAGGGCCCACAACCAACTGCATATGGAACATGACTTAAACCACTGATTCTTACCTTGTTAGAATATGGTGGCTTACTGAGGTTTATTCCATCTCTGATAAGTTTATCTCTGATCATGATCTTCAGCTTCAGTTTGGGGTACGTGACCAGCTCTTTGGAAGTACCAAGATGGTGGTTCCTGCTTGTACCCCAATATCCAGGGTTCCTCCCGACCCTCGCGACCTCAGTCCTTGATGTGGCCCCCCTCACTTTGGACTCGTATTGCTCCATCATGTGGCAGGTGTAGATTCCCGGAGTGGGGGGTATCTGAGGCTCCAGGGTAAAGTACAGTCCTGTAGCCGTCTCCTTCTCCTCTTCTTTTAACCTCTTCACTGCATCGTGAATTTTATTCCTGTGATGAGGCAGGAAGACCCCGATAGCATCCAGGTCAGGGTCCCCAATCTGCTTACACACTTCCAAATCATCATAGCCGTTATCCACAAAGGATTCCACGTACTGACAGAGGTGGAGAGTCTTCAGCCATTCATACACGATATTGGTACTCATCATTGCAAATACAATGTTTGCAATGCAGAACTAAGCTTTTATCAACTACTGTAATGTGTTTCTTTCCTTTTAAAAACTCTCTTATCGCACGATTGATTTGTACGTAGAGTGATTTCAGAATAAAGAATAAATTATGTGCGTTTTCCCGTTCGGCTTTTGCCTGGGGACAATATGTTTCCTAATTCGTATCCATCACCTTTTGCTGCTTCTCTCCTTGACTTTTAAAACTTTGCTTAAGCGCCATAATCAAATTCAAGCAATTGATATTATTATTATTATTATCATATTATTATGATAGGCTAATAAAATTCCAAATGCAATTAGAATGTTGAATTGAATTGTTACTGAGGGTATATTCCGCACTGTCAAAAACAGCCGCGCGACCAAGATAGTTTAAAGTATAAAGAGTTCTGAGTATTTAGCATCACATGCAGATGTTCAGGTTAGATTCGGGTAATCCAAGTTATTGACAGCTCGGCATTAGCAACAATACACGCCAACAATAACACGGGAATCAACAATTGGAACATTAACATGCACTTTTCCAAACTATTTTGCGTATACATAGGGTCGCAGTTCATTTATATACCCATCTTTGAAAAAGGCTTTCCTCAGCACCAAATGTATTTTTGGTTTTCAACAAAACACCTGGTCGATGTTGCCGGTTTTTTGTTTGTTTGTTTAAATAGCCTTTCCTCCCTGTATGCGATTATAGATCAGTGTTATAACATCCAGCCGTTCAATGCAATGCATAAATAATGTGCTTTTCTAAATGGCTTAACACGTCCACTCACAGTGGCTTTGTTTTAGTTAACTCACATTTCAGGTCCCGTCCCTGTTTTAGGCTGCAGACACCAATGTTGTCAGAAGTCTGAAGTTGCACGTTTTTCAGATTTCCTCTGTCTCCGGGGCTGTTTCAGTTTTTTGTCCACTCCCCTTTTCTTTTGCTTAATTCCAGGAAGACCGTGTTATTCCCCGTTCACCATAAATGAATGCTCTTGTCTCTGTTTCTTTCCTCAATTGTTATTTGTGAATTGTACCCCGCTGCTTTGTTGCTTTGTAGCTAAACGCTCCAGGAATTAACTCCCCTGCTTGGATAACTCGTTCCGCATTGGGAGCTGCAAATACCAAACGCATTTCTAGGGTAGACAGAATTATCCAGGCTGTACAGCGTTTCCCCTTTCCGTGGTCATTTTACAGCGTTTTTAACTTGTTTGCTTCGTTTTGTATAGCTCTCTGCAGTCTGTTCTGTTTTTCAAGTATGATAATGCACACTTTTATTCAATCCAAACAATATTGCTCAGTCCACCGAGTTCATTCATTTTCGCGCAATATAAACTTTTGCACAGTAGAAACACAGATAAGTCTTCTTGTGTTTTCCTTTCAGAATTTCAACAGTGAAGACTGTATTTGTTTGGTAGGTACTAGATTTCGTTTCACGTGAACCGGCTCGCCCTTGCCCCCTCTCTAATCTGAAGTTGCCTGCTCTCGGCTCCACTACACTCTCCCCAACTGCTCTGTGTGCTGCACTTTATCTCCACGGAACCCTGGAGATTATACTCTTGCGCCCCCTCTCTGCAACTGCGAAAACTACACCCACATCAAATACCTTTCCATGAAACTGGGTGTGTGAGGAGACTGAAATTGTAAATTATATAACATTAATATTGTATACAATTAAGGTCAGGTCGGTGTAATTTTATTTTTTATGTAAAAAGTCTTACTTTTTTTGTTATTGATGTCTGTTAATGAATATAAATTCACTCTAGTTGTCTGTTTTCTACCTCATCGCTTGGCAGACACTTTGACAGTATAGACTAGTCTGTATAGATTTGAATTGGTAGGCTACTGTAGTTTCAGTAATGACACAGGCTTGACACATGATGTCTTCTTTCAGATGGAACACAAACACTGACAGCAGCCTTGGTTAAACACTTTTTAACAATATTGTTCATTGCATTTGGCTTAATTTCAACTTTATAGAGAACATACAGCAGTACTATTGTCTTCTTTAATTAATTATTACCAGTAGTCGTAGTTTGTTTTCTGTTTATGGATACAAAATACATTCCTGCAATGCTTACTGTATAGAGAACCACTGGTGCTGAAGATCGCAGGCCCCCTGGTGTGACTTGGAAGAAATATATATATATATATATATATATATATATATATATATATATATATATATATATATATATATATATATATATTTAGAATCCCTATTGATGGCCTAAAGAAGGTCAAAATATCATTCAGTATAGGTACCAATAATAATAATAATAATAATAATAATAATAATAATAATAATAATAATAATAATAAAACATTATAATGGAATAGATCATTATAGACTTGTATTTAATCAATAGGATTCTTCTGTGAAATGGCTTTTTTTACATAAAAATACCACCCTTTTACTATGACATGGAAAAGGTTTTATGATTTAAAACTGTGAAAGTTATTATACTGTATACTATACCCAGAACCACCACATTCACCTAGTTTGAAAACAGAGCACTCTTTACAAGGTCTGTGACTATCCCTCCCCTTTAGTCATGTGATCCCTGACTGCATCTCAAAGAAGGCAGATGACAACACTGGGAAATAAGACAGCTTGTAGGTAGCTGATGAAGACATTTAGATTTTCAGTAAGTAAATGTTGTGGCTTGTCTTTTCACATCCATTAGAAGGATGGCAGAAAATTTTCATCTGAACAAAGTGATAAAAGAGGCACAACAACCATTAACTGAGTTTCTGGAGCTAGAGGGGAAAGTAATAGAAAATGTGTCTGATATTATTTATTACTTTGTGAGAAGATTGAAAATGCATTGAAAACCTGAGCCGTTTCAGTGGAAAAGATGTGTTGTGACACAAAGGACCAAACTAGCAGCAGTCACTGCTACAATAACCCTGGTAGTGTGCTACGGTGCTGAGAGCTGGGTAGAGGCAATGGTACTGGAACGGAAATTCAGTGTCTGTGTTTAAGACAGGGGTGCAACATCTTGAGCATTGGGTACTCTAGCTCTCCTCCAGTGCAAGACATTTTTACATTCTGTTTGCAGTTGTTTTTACTGTACCTTTACCTCATGAGTTTGCCATCATGAGTGGTTCTTATTGCTTTTTGATATTTTGTGTTAAGGTGGTTTTAGCTGAGGTCATCAGGTACTGCTATTCTATTCTTGTTGCCTGCCATAGCCATACCCAGGCTAGATTAGTGTCTTTATAAAAGTAAGAGCCAGCGCCCCCTAGTGATCAAATAAAATAGATCAAGTTTCTGTTTATATATATACAGTGCCGTGAAAAAGTATTTGCCCCCTGTCTGATTTTCTGCATTTTTGCATTTTTTCCACATTGTATTTGGTCAGATTTTTTTATGGGTTGTAGTAGTATATAGAGGGCGTCTGAGAGAAAAAATTACACCAAAGTTTGGTGCTTCTTTCATTTGTTTGGTGTGCAAGGTAATCAAACATGCAATCTTCAGGTGTGAAAAAGTTATTGCTCCCCCCCCCCCCCCCCCCCCCCCCACAGTTAACTCAACCCAATTAAAGGGATAATTAGAATCAGCTGTTTGAGTACTTTGGTTAACAACCAGGCCTGATTTGGGCCAGCCCTGCCCAATATAAATCTGACTAACTTTGGCCCTTACCATCAGAGTGAAGTTGTCAGCACACAGGTTCTAGAGGTACATCATGCCACGAACAAAAGAAATTCCTGAAGGCCTCTGGAAAAAAGTTGTTGATGCCTATCAGTCTGGAAAGGGTTACAAAGCCATTTCTAAGGCTCTGGGGCTCCACCGAACCACAGTCAGAGCCAGATTGTGCAAATGGAGAAAGTTTGGGACAGTAGTGAATCTTCCCAGGAGTGGCCGTCCTGCCAAAATCTCTCCAAGAGCAAGGTGTAAAATCGTCCAGGAAGTCACAAAGAACCTTAGAACAACATCCAGGGATCTGCAGGCCTCGCTCGCCTCGGCTAAGGTCATCGTTCATGACTCCACCATCAGAAAGACACTGGGCAAAAATGGGATTCATGGCAGAGTAGCAAGGCGGAAACCATTGCTCACTAAAAAGAACATGAATGCTCATCTCAAGTTTGCCAAAAAGCACCTGGATGATCCTCAAGAGTTCTGGAACAATGTTCTATGGACAGATGAGTCAAAAGTGGAACTTTTTGGCCGACATGGGCCCCGTTTATGTCTGGCGAAAACCAAACACTGCATTCCACAGTAAGAACTATTTCTTTAATAAATAAATGAAATATGTATCAAATTTTTGTGTTATTTGTTCACTCATGGTCCCGTTTTATCTAATATTAGGTTTTGGTTGAAGATCTGATAACATTCAGTGTCAAAAATATGCAAAAATGCTGAAAATCAGACAGGGGGCAAATACTTTTTTCACTGCAGTGTGTGTGTGTGTGTGTGTGTGTGTGTGTGTGTGTGTGTGTGTGTATATATATATATATATATATATATATATACAGTGTGTGTGTATATAATATATAAATATATATATATATATATATATATATATATATATATATATATATATATATATATATATATATATATATATATATATATATATATATAAATTGCTGGCTGTACAAGCCTGTGCTGTAGATCAGGGTTTCCCAATCCTGGTCGTGGGGGACCCCTGTGCTTGCTGGTTATCATTCCAACTGAGTTCTCAATTTCTTAATCAAACCCTTAATTGAATTAATAATGTGTTTAATTAGAACAGTAAAGCAGCTTTCCAACATCAGTGCTCAGGAACCAGAGAATCTGTCTTTGCCACTTGAGAGTTTTACTGTATGGAACTTTTAAATAAAAAATACAAGCAAATGAAAAAACTCTCTGTGCCCTACATATTGCAATTCACTCATCAGTTCTTGGAGGGAGAAATAATGTGGATACACACACTATATTCATTGACACAATCTTTGGCATCTATTCACAAGCATTGTCAAGAATAATTTGCCCTGTGATACCCTTTGAGAGTCATCTGAAAGTGTATTTGTTGATTACCCATCCAATTGATACTTCCATGATGATGCACATTTACAGTTGATGTGGAAATAATGATCAAAACTGTTGTTTTGGGTTGTTCACTAATCAATGGCATATTTATGAGCCATTACAGTAATAGATTGTAACAAGATCTCTCCAAAGCACCAATTTATGATTTAACCATGCTAAATGAAAGTAGAAAAACACAAGCGATTTGCATAACTGAATCATTAAAGACAAAGTGAAAAAATCACGGCAGCAACTCAGTTGTGGTAAAGAGGTTAAAATAAATGTAACCCATTTACCTCTGGTTTCCTCCAGTGTGCACCGTGTCAGGAATCCCATACTGCACCTCTTCTAACTAATGAATATCATCAACCTGTACTAAACTTGGTGCGGCAAATACAGGAGCCTTAAGGATTGATTACATTCGGTTATACAACACATTACTGTCAAAAGAATTACAAGTTAAAAGGTTATAGATTTATTGGCCAGCTGGTAAATGTGGTCATACCCTGGCTTTTAGTACAATATTTACTTGGTTGACAAGTGCTGAAGAATTCATATAACGTTTAAGAGGGATAGAGTTTTTCATTAGTCCAGAGAACATGCTATTGTATATGAAGGCTGGCTGTCTGTTTGAACATCTGTCTGTATTGAATTTTCATATATAGAGAGACGCAAGAAACATAGTTTGAACATGCTTTATTTATTGAAAGCATCATAATCTAGGGTACTAATGCACCTGTCTGTCTTCTAACTGAGGAACACCACAGTAGAATATTTTGAAAGTGTTTACTTTAGTTCAGGGCTTCCCAAACCTAGCCCTCGGGACCCCAGGCTTCTGGTTCGCGTTTCGACTGAGCTCTCAATTACTTAACTGAACCCATAGTTGAACTAATAAATTGCTTAATTAGACCTTTTTAATTGTTTTCAGCTCTTAAACAGCTGGAGGTTTCAAGTTAACTATAAAATGTTATAAGGAACTTGAAATCTGCAACTTGTTAGGAGCTGAGAACAATTAAAAAGGTCTAATTAAGGACAAGGTTTGGGAAGCCCTGTTCTAGTCTTGAATTTATTATTTATTTTTTTTAAAAAGAGAGAAACACACCTAATTTTACAACATTAGAACATAATTCAAGCATAGGCCATCAATTAAAGACTGGAGAAACTGCTTTGATAAGGTCTTAAACTCTGTATTCATAGATAATAGCTATAATATTAATTTGTTTTATACTAATCCAATGTTAGTCCAATACTGTTTTATCAGAAATAAAACACGCTGCACAACTCTTGCACTCACCATCAAAATAACATCTAATTCCACTTGGAATTACCAGTATATTCACTTAAAGCATGGAATTCAGACTCACTTCATTCATTATTACACAAACACCTTATTTTTGTTCCCTTTAAACATTGAAATACATTGAAATAAATGGGAACTGTATACGACCTACTGAAGAAAAAACAATTCACATATGTTCAGAAAGCAAGACTAAAGAGCATATATGTAATAGTTAATTTATTGTATTACTCATAATTTCTCCACCTGATAAAGTTAAAAAATTGCATATTAACCATGTACTACTGTACAAAATCCTTAACAAATTCATGTCGCTGAAACCAGTGTGTGCAATTATAAATACAGGCAGGCCATGTTCCATTTATTGTTTTTCTGTTATCATTTAGTGATAGGAGACCGGCTGCCGTTTTTGTTTTTCTCTATGCACTAAATGTGAAGACGTCTTATAAAAAGGGAATAGCCTGGAGTCAAAGATGAATAACCTTTCAAAACATATCTCATGTGCTGGTTATCCAAGCAGGCCATGTGCTTACTTAGTCAGCCATATCTTCAGGCATAACACTAAAGGACTTGGCTCCAAATAAAAAAAGTTCACAAGTGACTGTCATCCTAAAGCCAGTGGTCTACCCAAGGACACATATAAAGATAAGTTATGTTTCTACAAAAAAAAAAAAATGATTTAATTAAAACCCAATAACACCAGTTGAATTTCTGCTCAAGAGCTACAGAATATCTGTTTCCAATACCTGCCAATTATTCATTGGCAGTTACCAGTAAGGAACTGTATGATTGATTACTCATACATAACCCATAAAAGAAATAAACAAAGACATGACTTATAAAATCTAAAGCCCCTTTCACACTGGCACTCCCGGGTCCGGACCTAGGTTCTGGCTACCTGGGTCCCAATCCCGCGTCGCAAAAATAATTTCAGGATCAATGTAAGATGATAATGTGTATACAGTGAAAGAAGGCAATATTTTAAATGTCACTAATGCTGCTCTTCCTTGATACTTACTGTGCATAATATATACATCTGCATCCAAGTTAGTCACAGCATGCATGCAGTATGCAGATTAAACATTTTCTGGTCAGTTTCAATGGTACATTACTTGGCATGTGTCCGGTTGTAATAAACATTGGAATGTCTATTGTGCATGAAATTCTAGGTTATGGTTTTACTGCTGGGCTACATGTAATTAGTTACATTTTAGTGGGAATGAATGCCCTTCCAGCTGACAGTAAATGTATTTGATTAAATTATTGGTGATTTTTTTTTAGATGGAGGGCTTTACACAGAGGTTATTTTGAGAAAGCTTGTTCTTAGGCGCCACCTGGTGGAATATGTGTATCAGTGCACTATTCATTTGAAATGAATTGTTCTGGCTGTAACCTGATGTGGTAATACACCAAATTTCAACACCTGTGAAAGAGTGCAGTGCTACAATAATAATTTAACAGCAGATTTATTTGCTTAAACTTGTGCTCACCAGAATAGCATCATGAGAGAACATCTTGTTTTCTGGGTTCAGCTGAACATCAAACATAACATCAAACATAACCATGCAGAATTTCAAAACAGAAAAAAAAGGGAAAACGAATCAGTAAAAAATTGCAATACAACTAGTTTTCCATCATTAGCACCAAAACAATCTACACTTCGGATTTAAGGATAAACTGTGTAGTCTGTAGTTAAACACATTATAGTTAAACACAGTATAGTTAGTGCTCAGTTATCGGTTATAGTTCATATTACATTTCAGTTACTGAAATGTATTCAAGCCCTTTTCTGGTTTGTGGTGCTAGTGGGTGGGACATTTGTTGCCCATTTTTCCATTCTGAGACAACTTGCTTACTAAATATCTTGTTATCCCTAAATAGATAACTGTCCTCTCTCTCTGAGTTAATTAGATAACCAGTGGCCAATTATTTAATTAAACTGATCTGCCTGGAAAGCAGGTGCATTAAAGGGTGCAATTACTACATTTTTTTAAATTATTTTTTTAACAGGGGGAGGTAAGGGTGTCTTTCTTGGCCTGGTCTAAGGCCACTTTGTTTTATTGTTTCAACATTTATTTATTTATTTATTTATTTATTTAATATAAGTGTGCTTTGGAGCTTAAAACACTTTTTTTGTCTGATTACTGCTTGCCTGACTACCAGGTGCCCTTTCAAAGTCCTATATAAAAAAGAATTGCAGTGGCAACCCAAATGTTATCTATTCACTTCCCATGCTGAATGACTGGGTGGGATATTAACATTTAATATGGTACACCATGTGTTACGGTACAAGAAGGGGACAAAGCGACATACTCTGTTCTCTCGCTAATGGTTAAGGAAATGACCGAAAGGACCTATGTTGTATCATACGTGAGTGTTTTATTTGTTTTTTCTTGCCACTAACTGTTGATTGTTATTTAGTAGATGGCTAAACACGTCCGAAGCTGTCGCCAGCACAAACCCGGACTTGACTTCACTTCACTTGTTGGCACAATAAATTGTATTTGCGCAAAGAGTACTACAGAATGCACCCAGGACTGGTGACCGTGTTTGTATATTGTGTTATTGAAAAGTGAGTGTGTTTATTATTTGGAACTGCAATTCCTTTATTTAGAACAGTGCAATACCCATTGCTGGGTGTTGCCTGGGAAATATTGTTTACGGTCACGAGATCAGGATTATAAATAAAACCACTTGCACTTGTATTACTTGTACTGTAACCACTATTGTATTACTTGTACTGTAACACTTGAAATGTATTTGCTTACGATTGTAAGTCGCCCTGGATAAGGGTGTCTGCTAAGAAATAAATAATAATAATAACTTGGAATACTGTTGTCTGCCTTTCATTTAATCACCACATCACTCCTGCACCTGCACACTGCAAGCCACTTTGCCACACGTGGTGTCAGAACACGAGACTATGGGCCACAACGCACTGGCGGAGCTGCTGGAGGCGCTGGACAGCAGACGGGAGGCAGAGGAGAGAAGGAGAGAGGAGCGATACACCGCGCTCATTGAGAGGGTAGGGCTGGCAATACTGCCACACCCTACAATAGCACCCGCAATTATGGCCCCGAAAGCACGGGCGTTGAAGATGACGGTGGTGGATGACCTGGAGGCATACCTGGTCGCATTCAAGCAGCTGGCCGCGGGAGTTCTGGGCGAGCCAGCAGGGAACCTGCCTGATCGGGGAGGCTCAGGCAGCATACCAGGCAATGAGCGACGAGGACACTGCCAATTACGACCACATGGTACACTGGCTGACCCCCGCCAAGATGACCAATCTGCAAATGGGGGAGGCGGTTGTAGTGGAGCAGTTTTGCCATGTGGTCGGCGCCAAAACCCAAGCCTGGATATGGCGCCACAACCCTGACACCCTGGAAGAAGCCGTGAAACTGGCCGAGGACTTTGAAGACTCCCTGGTCTCCGCCCGGACAGGGATACTCGTGGCTCCCACCACCAACAGCACCAGCACCGGTACCGGGATCCAGATCTCAGAGACCGCTGACCCCAATGGGCCACCTTGCCTCCCCTTCATGGAGACCAAGGTTGGCCCCCAGCTGGGATAGAGGTGCTGCCCCTGCTCTGTTGCCATACCAGCAACGGGACAGATACTTAACCAGTGTTCCCTCTGTCCCATCTACTTGTTTTAGGTGCAACTAACCGGGACACCTGGCCAGGTCATACCCCGCTGCAATGGAGTGTGACGTGGCGGTGTGTAATTGGGCACACTGAAATAGGTAAGCGAGGGGGAAATGGTCAGGAGGGGCCTTGTATTGTTAATGTGGTTTTAGGGAATGTGAACACCCACTCATTAGTGGACACAGTGTGTAAGCAGACCTTAATTAGGACAGCTCTCCTAGGCGGTGTGTCATGGAAGCCACAAGGTCTCCTGTATCCATGGAGACACGATGACATGCCTCATCATAAAAGCATATTTATTATTCGTCTGAGAAAAACAAATAGAGACAGATAAGAAAATGGGAGGGAGGCTGGGGTTTGCTGGGAGACTGCACCAAAGCTAACAAACGCCAGTCAAAGGGGGACGGAACGCAGTGTGACCGAGAGGGTGAGGTTACTGGGCCATCTAGGGCAGATGCTACTCCCTCCCCTCTCAATATACCGGACATGTGGCACTCAAGCACGGACATAGTGTGGGGCCAACACAACAACACAAAAATATAATCAAATATTAGTGTCTGTGATTGCAAATGCAACATCAACTTTAATGATGTTTGACTCTACAAAAGGGGCAGCAGTGTGGAGTATTGGTTAGGGCTCTGGACTCCGTACTCTTACTTTGTTTAACACTAAATGCATTTACCATAGCATTTAGATTGTATGTTACCAGGGTCAAGTTATTGGTGTCTTTACTGGTCAAAGCCTGGATAAAGTGTTAATTCAATACTTTTGCCTTATCTTCTCTACTACTCTTCCCCTGCTGTCCCGTAAGTTGTGTCTATTTCCAGTAGCAATGTGGAATCGATGTAGATTTAATACAAACCATCTTTGGCATTGGTTGGAATAATTTAAAAGCTCAATAATCACAGGATTTAAAACAGTATATTACAAGTTCTACATTGTAGCTTATCAGGTTCCTCACATTTGTACTATCATTTTGGAGTACTGAACAGCAGTTAGTGGGGCTTGCCATGCTTTTTTAAAAAAGTTGCCCTCTTTCTCTGTGCCTAAATTGATGAACGTTCTTTGTTTATGGCACAGGATTGGTAATTTAGTATATCATCACTACACTACTGGTGTTCTATGAACCTGGCATGTCCTCAATAAATTCATTTAATTCTGGTCTCTTGTGTTATTTCAGTCACAGTGCATTAAAGTATAAATATTATCCAATCCTGCTGTGGCTTGGAAAACATACTCCTGATTCCATCATAAATGTTCCTTCAGTAGCTATAAAAAATAAAATTATAAAAGATGTGGTCAGTAAACCAAAACAAAGAACACTTCGATTTTTTATATTTATTTTTTTCATTGCACAGTAATTTCTATCTACAGAATTTCTAAATTATTTGTGGCAGCAGATAAAGTCATAAACATCAATGTGGAATTTGCATAAAACTGTACAAGGAAATTGGCTAAAATGAGAAAATACTGCAACCCAAGGACCTCCCTCCCCTCCCCCCGAAGACAGAAGATGGCAGATGAGAAAGACTTCCTCATATGTACGTTTCAAATGAACAGCATCAAGAGTACTGGCTGCATGTGCAATACATTTATTTGTAGATTAAATAAAATACACTTAAAACTAAACAAAGAGAAAGACATAAAGAGGGCACTTTAGTCATAGTTATTTTTCTTATGTTTCCCAGAAGATAGGACTACCACATCTGGAGTGTAATGTATAATCATAAAACAAAAAAACAAAATAATAAAATGGAACTACATTAACACATTTACAAAAAATACATACATCTTACCATGAAGAATTCACTTTTCTGCTGAATGGAAAAAAAGATCCAAAGGGAGCTTAAGACAGTAGAATTTAACAGAAATGATTGTCAACATTGAACAACATGCTTCTGCTATTGTGCAAGAATACTACAGAAAATATTAACTTAAAAAGGATAATGCTTTTCCTGCACCTGCAAAATGACAAACACATCTGAAATGTAGAACGAAGGACCAACCTTGCTGTAGTTTCCACACAATGGCATTATCTCCATGAGATCAAAACAATTCGTTTTTTTTTTTGTTTTTTTTTTTACTAGGACATTAAACCTTAC